>NC_090745.1:66866675-66884175 GCF_036898095.1 Palaemon carinicauda | reverse complement strand
ATAAATACTTTTAAATATTTATTATACAAGGTTAGGATATATATACATATATATATATATATATATATATGTGTGTGTGTGTGTGTGTGTATTTATATATATATATATATATATGTATATATATATATGCATATATATACATATATATGTATATATATATATATATATATATTTATATATGTATATGTATATATATATATATATATATTCATATGTATATATATATATATATATATATGTATATATATATATATATATATGTATTTATATATTTATATATATATATACAGTATAGATATATAAATATATATATATATATATATATATATACACATATATATATATATATATATATGTATATATATATATATATATAAATATATATATATACATATACATATATATATATATATATATATATATTTATAAATTGCCAAATTCAGAGTTTATATTTCCTTGCATAATGATATTGTTATTTTTGAGTGTGTACATATATACATATCTAAACATCTAATTACTCATATCATAAATTTCCCTTGGGTGGTGACAAGCATAGCGTAAGTAATCCAATAAAGATTAGTAATTCAGTGAAGCTGTAGCAACATGAATATTAAAACTTATGATGATAGAATAATTTCACTTGAAGAGAGAAATGAATTCACATTACTTAGTACCTCAAGAAAATTAGATATATTAATATATAGGTAGTAAAGTCAGTTGTCAACTGAAATATATATAGGTAACCCCTCACCCCAAATGTACACACGCAAAGGTGATAGGTAAAAAATAATCGATGACCTTGAGCTTAGTGAGATTTTACTGTTTCAATATTATTAGGCTTAATATTTGATAAATAAAGCCTCAGATTATCCCTTTTACATACATTGCTCTGAAGGAGAGGCTAACGTTAATAATTTAAACTCTTTCCAAAGTTGTGACGATATCCAAAATCGGATTGGTTCTGGGAACTCGTTGGCGAAAAGGAATCTCCTTTTCGATGATTAGGTTGGCCGTGACACCAGCCACCCGTTGAGATACTTCCACTAGAGAGTTATGGGGTCGTTTGACTGATCAGACAGTACTACAGTGGATCCTTCTCTCTGGTTACGGTTCACTTTCCTTTTCCCTACACATACACCAAATAGTCTGGCCTATTCTTTACAGATTCTCCTTTGTCCTCATACACCTGACAACACTGAGATTACTAAACAATTCTTCTTCACCCAAGGGGTCAACTACTGCAGTGAAATTGTTCAGTGGCTACTTTCCTCTTGGTAAGGGTAGAAGTGACTCTTTAGCTATGGTCAGCAGCTCTTCTAGGAGAAGGACACTCCAAAATCAAACCATTATTCTCTAGTCTTGGATAGTGCATTAGCCTCTGTACCATGGTCTTCCACTGTCTCTTGGGTTAGAGTTCTCTTACTTGAGGGTACACTCGGGCACACTATTCAATCTTATTTCTCTTTCTCTTGTTTTGTTAAAGTTTTTTTTTAGTTTTTATAGAAGATATCTATTTTAATGTTGTTAAAATATTTTATTTTTCCTTGTTTCCTTTCTTCACTCGGCTATTTTTCCTGTTGGAGCCCCTGGGCTTATAGCATCCCGCTTTTCCAACTAGGGTTATAGCTTAGTATTCTTAAGATACTACTACTACTACTACTACTACTACTACTGCTACTACTACTAATAATAATAATAATAAAGATAATATTAATGATAATAATAATTAGTTTTTCAGATATATTTAATCAGCCATTCTTTACATTAGCCTTGGAGGCGGAGAATGATATGGCAAAATAAGGTGAAGGATGATATGGAGAGAACAGGTTTGGTGGAAGAGGATGTCTTTGATAGAAGGTATTGGAGAGGACGCATCAGGCAACTGACCCATTCATGTTGGGATAACGGTGAGGAAGAAGAATTTTGCATTAGCCAAGAATGGATTTACAAACCACTCTATTATTTTCAATATTTCAAGATCGTTAAATCTGATCATCATTTTTTTTTTCCAGTGATAGAAGAAGAGATGAAAAACAATCTACATCAGTTTCTAACAAACTTAAATCATCATTTTGGTTATCGTGTTGTTCTTTTAAACTAAGAAACTTGTGGAAATCTCGCTTTCATAAATTGGTTTTGTAGAATTCTAAGTTACTAACAAATCCCATTATTATTCTTTTCGCTATAATAAGACATATTTTATTTTAGCAATTCAATGTTGAACTATTCAATTTGTCAAGAGTATGAGATATACAATAAACTCTATTCCTCTGTTTTCCGAATCTTTGATCACCATTTCATTCAATGTTTTAAATTTAAAGAAATAAAGAATAGAATCATGGAGGTTATAAAATTGTCGTAGACACTTAGCCTTCGAAAGCCATTGAACTTCAGTTTATAGCTAGAGTCGTTCAAACTCCAATTTACTTTCTTGACAAACTTAACACAACATACTGTCATTCAATAAATGGGCTTTGATCTCATTCACTGATTTGATATCAGTTTGCTAGGTATTATGCAATCAGTAACTGAAATGCTTTGCAGATAAATGCTGTCTGTGAAGAATTCGGTTGATGTTGAAGATGCGTGGAACGCATATTTGCGAAATGCAGCCTGGTTCATTTATTGGTGGGGATAGCCACGTTCCCCCTATTCGTGACTGGGCCACTATCATACCTTTCTCTATCCTGCAGCTCAATCTCCCATCAGTCTTCTCAGGTTGGTGTCTGTTTGTGAGCATCTTCTCTCAACTACGCTGGAAGGCATGCACAGCACATCAATGCACCACTTGGCAGAACAGAGGAGCGATGAGATAATTTTTATTTTGGAGATGCGATATAGATCATACATAATTACAGCTATCCACTGTTATGTATTTTTTACTGTTATACTATATGCACTACGGGTATTAAGAGTAATGTTGTGCAGTATTGCATTGATAGAACGTGTTTCAACATAGAGCAAAAGTGTAGTATCGTGTGTTCTTACATTTATATTGCAGTAGGATTCGATCTTTTTGAGAGCGATGCTAATTTTTTTTTTTTTTTATGTATGTGAGCAAGTTTTGTTTATATATTCTCACTCGAGAGTCACAAGTTGATAAACAAGTCACAAAGTAGAGTTGTAATGTAAATGTTAGCAAGATTAAACATATTTTAAAAAGAAGTCTTTAATTATATCCCACCAAGACGAGTCAGCGAAGATAATGGGATAGGAATGCTCTCATATAACTACTCTATTATTATTCCAGGTATGTATGAAGGTGCCATTCCATTTTGGTAACCAATGCTATACCCAACATTTGGCGACTAGGGTACAGGTGACACGGAAGCCATGCAGAGAAATGCAACAGCAGAAGAGACAACTAGATTTACCACCCCCATCCCCGACCATGAAGCAGCAGCAGGTATGCAGTAAACAAGAGGAACATAACAACACAATTCTACATTCAAGCTCAATCTATATTATATACCAGTAGGCATTAGGTGGTAGAATTTCACAATAAGATGATGATAGTTTACATAAGAACGGTGTAAACTACCTTTAGTTGGTTGCTTAAACACACAATAGGTGAAATTAACAAAGAAATTAGGTTAAAATCAACTTTTTTGCTGAGTACCTAGTTCATTTTGTAGATTTCATTTGCCTAGACTAATTCAGGTAAGAAGTAAAAATGTCCCTGCACATCAAGCATCCAGAGAAGTTTAGCATTGTTGCTGAACCCTATTCTGTTGCAACATGATGTCAACAGTGGTGTCAAGAATTTAAGATTTACATTGAAGCTTTGGGTAATATGAAAGATGCATAGAAGAAGGCCTTTTTACTGCACACAGCTGGTAGAGAGGTTCGGGAAGTCTTTAAGACATTACAAACTTCCGATGACACTAGTGAAACTGCAATTAAGGCTCTTACTACATATTTTGCTCTTCAGGTCAATAAATTTTTTGAAAGGTATCAATTTACAGTAAAAGCATATCAGAAAGACCACAAGAGTTTAGATACGTTTGTGACTAGACTTAGGAATTTAGCTGTTTCATGTGAATTTCTAGAGTTAGAAAATGTTATCATAGATCAAATTATTGCCCATTGCACATCACAAGACCTACGGGAAAAGATTTAACACTAGATAAGATATGGGTTATAGGCAGAGCTCTAGAAACCTCAAATAGGTAATGTAATATAATAGGTATTTCTATAAGCAATAGAATGGAAAACTCTAAAATTAGCCAGATAGGCTCAAAGTTGAAAGACAATGAGAATCACTAAACGAATATGTAAAAGATTAGTCATAGGAAATTGGCAAACTCTAATGCGCACCAATATCATAATCAGACCTATACGCACAAGCAACAGGAAAAACCCAAATTCTATAGTTGTGATAAAACTGATCATCTTGCTTACGAATCAAGGGAATGCCCTGCTACAGGAAAAACATGTCAGAATTGTAGAAAGACTGGACATTTTTCAAATGTTTGTAGATTCCTTAAACAGTATGCAAAGAAAGTAAATGCAGCATTTGATATTAAAGGCCAAGAGAATAATGCCGAAATGTTCATGATAATCAGGTTAGGTCAGAAACTAAATTTGTGTTTCGCATTAATTCCGTCAACAAAGGTGTAAAGACACATATTGGTAGAAGTGATCATAAATGGTAAAACAATTATAATACAAGTTGACACACCAGCTGATATATCAATTATGTCTGAGAAAAAAAGCTAAAACCATTCCTAATTTGTTATTGGAAAGTACAAATACAGTTTTGAGAGGTTATAATACTTTTGTTATTCAGGTAATAGGTGCTTCTAAGGTAGAAGTACAGTATAAAGATCATAATTCAGACAGAATGTCAATAACGGTAGTTAAAGATAAAGGACAAACTTTACTACGTTTGGACTGGTTTTATTATATAAAATTAGATTGCACTAGTATTTTGAAGGTTACAGGTACACAGGATAAACACAAGAATGAAGTGTCTGTGTATAATATTCTATTAGAGTTTCAAGACGTATTTGAGGATAACATTAGTGCAGTAAAGAAAGCAAAGGCAATTTTAGTCGTGAAATCAGATAGTACTCCTAGATTTTTTGCTCCAAGACCAGTACCATATGCAATGAAAAGTGCAATGGAAACAGAAATCAAAAGGTTAAAAAGTGAAGGTCCTTGGGAAAAAGTTACATACTCAGATTGGGCTACACCATTAGTTCCTATTGTGAATAAAAACGGTCAAGTTAGGTTATGTGGTGATTACAAGGTCGCATGAATCCACAGCTTCATGTAGCTTTACATCCATTACGAAATCCAAAAGAGGTTTACAACTTTGTCAGGATGTCATGTATTTTCTAAGTTATATCTTAGACAAGAATTTCAATAGCTTCCCATGGATGAAAATTAACAAGAACTATATACAGTGGATACATTCTTTGGTTTGTATAGGCCAAAGAGATTGCCTTATGGAGTAGCAAGCAGTCCAGCTATATGGCAGAAAACTATGGATAAATTTTTTTTTTCACGAATGCAAGGAGTATTTATTTTCATAGATGATATTTTAGTCCCTGGTAAAGATAAAAGAGAACATAAAGAAAGCTTATGGGCATTTCTGAAGAAGGTGAATGAACATATTAGAGTGAATAGGAGCAAATGTATTCTAGAAGTTCATTCAGTGGAATACTTAGGTTTAGTAATCAATGGTAATGATATTCCCAAGACTAAGGAGGATATTAATGCAGTGATATCAACAAAGATACCAGAAAATGTTAAGGAATTACAATAATTTTTAGGTTTACTATCCATTTCAGGCAAAAAATAGTATGTTCTTCTTTATTATCCGCCATACTAATTACTTCATCAGAATGGTAACTTGACACAGCACCCTATTGACCTCCCCGTAATATTTGATACTTTAATGCACTGAAAAATCTCGTTAATTAAGGCATTTACTCTTGTCATAATAAAGCCCAAGTCACGTGAATCAGGTAAGTAGGTGAAGCAATTCGAATGCGTACACTCCCCGTCCCTCCCCTCTCCTTTCTTCCCTCTATCTCTAGACCCTCCTCCTATCCCTCCAGTAATCCCCTCTCCTAGTCTTTCCAGTTCCACTTACTATACCTTTTCTGTAACCTATCATATTTGTCAATAACTGATAGAATTGATATGTTGAATCCTTGTTATAATTCTCATCAACATTTCATGATGTTGTATTTCGTCAGGGTGTATAAGGAGTTTGTAGCCTTTAGCCTATTTATCCAACTTGATGAACCTAAGGGCTTCTTATTACTGTGTTTACATTATGAAACACGCGTTTCCTAAAGGCAGGATTGATGGGCTAACTTCTCCTTGAAAGGCGTGTGTGGAATAAACAAAAGCTGTGGAATACAAACGGAATTATGCCGTGACACTAATGATTATAGTATTCAAAACTATGATGAAAAATCTACAAACTACATAATTTGTTGGATTGATATTCCAGAATTACACTCACACCCACACACATACATACAAACGCGCACACACACACACACACACACACACACACACACACATATATATATATATATATATATATATATATATATATATATATATATATATTTATATATAAACATATATATATATATATATATATATATATATATAAACATATATATATATGTATATATATATATATATATATATATATATATATGTATATATATATATATAAAAATATATATATATATATATTTATATATATATATATATATATACATGTATATATATATATATATATATATATATATATATATATATATATATATACATGTATATATATACTTATATATATATATGTATATATATATATATATATATATATATATATATATATATATATATATTTATGTATATATAAATATATATATATATATATATATATATATATATATATATATATATATATATATATATATATATATATGTATATATAAACATATATATATATATATATATATATATATATATATATATAAACATATATATATATATATATATATATATATATATATATATATATGCATATATATATATATATATATATATATATATATATATATATATATATATATATATATATATAACTATACATATATATATATATATATATATATATATATATATACATATAAATATAAATATATATATATATATATATATATATATATATATATATATGTATATATATATGTATATATATATATATATATATATATATATATATATATATATATATATATATATATATATATATATATATATATGTGTGTGTATATATATGTATATTTATATATGTATTTATAAATAGTAGATTATAGGGTAAATATTAAGATTTACTTATTCATTAATATGTTTGTGTTTCTTATGCCATATTGTGTTACTGTGTATCCAACAAGCCTGAAGTTTCCTCTACCTGTTAAGACCAATCCTTAGTTTATTGCTAGCTTGTTCCTTTCTGTATATGGAATGGAGACGTAATGCAAATGCATTTCTGATTTTACTGGGGCAAATTAACATGCAAGTCAAGAATATGATGAGAAAACCTCCTTAGTAAAACAAACACTGAGACAACAAACTGCTAGGCACAAGCCATAGCAGAAGCCCAAATTATGATTGTTAATGGTTAAGTGAGCAAATACACCGCAAAATTTTTTGGTGAACTTATGTAACCCTTGATTTTATTTACTCTACCTTTCAAGGGGTAAAGCAGCATCAATCCTGCCTTTGGTAAACGAATTTCATTATTTTTACATAGATGAAGGAAGCCTTCATGTCAGGTTCATCAAGATGGATAAAAGACAACAATATCATGAAATATTAATAAGAATTATAACAAGGACCCAACATATCAATTCTATCAGTTATTAACAAATACAACAGGTTACAGACAAGCTAGAGTAAGCGACACCGGAGAGAGTAGGAGAGGGGGTTACTGGAGGGATAGGAGGAGGGTCTAGACAAACGGAGGAAATGAGAGGGGAGGGACGGGGAGTGTATGCATTCAAATAGCTTCACCTACTTACCCAATTCACGTGACTTGGGCTTTATTATGACAAGAGTTAATGCCTTAATCAACGAGATTTGCCGGTGCATTAAAGTATAAGAAATTAGACGGAGGTCTATACAGCGCTGTGTCAAAGTACCATTCTGATCAAGTAATTGGTATGGGAAATACTTACGAGAAACGCACTATTTTTTGCCTGAAATGCAGAGTAGTAACAGTTTATGGAAATTGCATTCAGAATTTATCGACAATCGCACATCCATTGTATCACTTACTGAATAAGGGTATAGAGTGGAATTGGACAAAAGATTGTCTGGAATCTTTTGAAAGTATAAAGCAGAAATTAGTTTCACCTCCCTTTCTAGTATATTATCAAAGGGATTTACCAGTTAAGTTACTTTGTAATGCATCGAACATAGGTTAAGGTGCAGTATTATCTCGTGTAATGCCGGATGGAACAGAAAAGCCAATTACTTTTGCTTCTAGAGTATTGAACAAGTCAGAAAGGAATTACTCTCAAATAGAAAAAAGAAGGTTTAGCATTAGTGTATGGAGTTGAGAGATTTCATATGTATCTTTATGGTAGGAAAAGGTTCACACTTGTTACAGATCATGAACCTCTATTAGCAATATTGGGTCCAAATGCAAGTTTACCTACGTTGGTAGCAGCAAGACTACAATGCTGGGCAATTATGTTAGCCGTGTATCATTATGATATAGAGTATCATCCTACGTCAAAGATGGGTAATGCAGATGCTTTATCTAGATTTCAAGTAGACAAAGCACCAGAAGAGTATGATGATAGTATATTACTAGCTTCAGTATATAATGTACCAAATATAGCCAAGGATATTGCTCATAATACCAAGAAAGACCCAATACTTTGTAGGGTTTTAGAGAGTTTAATGTCAGGTAGGGACTTATGTGGACATAAGGTAAATATTAAAGTCTAAAAAGATATATGGAGTGAATTGAGTATAGCACAGGATTGTATAATGAAAGGTTCAGGGGTAATTATTCCTAGTTCACAGAGGAACAAGGTTTCGTCTGAAATACATGCTGATCACCAAGATATTGTTATATCAATGTCTGTTGCAAGGACTTTTTTCTAGTGTAGATAGATATATTGAATTATTTTTAAGAAATTGTATGAATTGTGCTACACAACAAAACAACCCCCAATTTGCTAGAATCTCTCCGTGAGAATTACCCAGGTATCCATGGCAAAAAGTGCACATAGATTTTGCAGGTCCCTTCTTAGGTTATTTGTTTTTGATTGTTAAATAGCCTTACAGTAAGTGGCCAGAAGTAATTCCAATGAAGACAACAACATCTAACTCCAAAATTTAAGAATTAATGAAATTTTTTTCTACACATGGAATTTCAGAAATAATTGTAACTGATAATGGTCCACAGGTTACCTCAAAGGAATTAAAAAAAATTTAAGTAAATGGTATTGAACATACATTTTCAGCAACATATCACATTTCCACGAATGGAGAGGTTAAAAGATTTGTTAAAACATTTAAGCATAAAATAAAATACAGAAAGGTAAATTCAAATAACATACTTTTTAATGTGTCAAAGTTTTTATTGTCTTAAAAAACAATTCCACACAGCCCAACAGGTGTGACACCATCAAATTTGTTGATGGGGAGGAGGATTAGGTGTAAGTTTGGAAAGTGATTTAGACGAAAAGGGGTATAAGCAATTAGAAAGTCTACCACAAGTAAAACATTTTTTTCTCTTGTTCTAATGTCATGGTAAGATCATACAATACTCCAGAAAAGTGGGTTCCAGGATAAATTGTAAAAGATAGGAAATTTACAGTATGATGTTCAAATTGGTGGAAATATTGTAAAACGTCATGTTGATCAATTACAGTCGTTAAATAAGAATGCTGTTGATCATGTGAACGTTAGAGATGAAAAATTTTCAGTAGTTAAATCAAATATTAACCAAGATGCTCAAACATCAGATGTAGATTCAGAATCTATTCATATACCAGTACAGGATGAAGTTAGAGTACTTCCCTATAGGATGAATAGAAGGACGCCCCATGAGAGAGTAGATTTGTAGTTTTGTACAATATCATGTTAAGGGTGAGGAGACCTTTATTTATTTAGTACTGTAATACAATATGCGCTATGGGTATTAAGAGTAATGTTGTACAGTATTGCATTGATAGAACATGTTTCAACATAGTTCAAATGTGTAGTAGCGTATGTTACGAATGATTTAATCGTCAATTCATTTTCCTAAAGTTAGGATGTGATTCATCTTACTTTTTTATTGCAGTAGGGTTCGATCTTTTTGAGAGCGATGCTAATTTCTGTTTTTATGTATGTATGTGTGCAAATTTTGTTTACATATTCTCACTCGACAGTTACAACTTATTAAACAAGTTAGAGAGTAGAGCTTTAAGGTAGACTTTAGCAAGAATAAAGGTATTTTAATAAGAAGTCTCTGATTACATCCCACCAAGACGAGTCGGTGAAGATAATGGGATAGGAATATTCTCATCTAACTACTGTATTGTTATTCCAGGTATATATGAAGTAGCCATTTCATTTAGGTAACCAATACCATACCAAACACCCACAAACAGAGAGAGAGAGAGAGAGAGAGAGAGAGAGAGAGAGAGAGATAACACTTATGTACCATCAACAGCCTTAGCTTTCCAAGCATTAGTAGCAGAGGGGGGAGAGGGGGGATGTATGCGAGTATGGGGAAGCCAGCATGCTGTCTTTGCTGGTTCTGGAACCGGGTTACGTTTTGTAAATATACGTCCACAAATATTTTTTTCAAATGTTCTAAGAACCCTCGATGACATCTATCCGTTGATGGCACTCCTATGGCTGCTATGCAATAGCCTTTGAAAGTAGAACTCCTTTGTGTACGAGAAACAAATCTTAAGCCATCTTGCGAATCGTTGAATCTTTAATCTACAGTTTTTCAGCGAATAGGCATTCCTCAATGACTTCGTGGGTGCTATTTGCATAGCCTATCAATAAAGCTTCATTGTTAAGTAGTGATTTCTCGTGAAGTTGCAAATAAAATCAGTTTTCTTTTTTATTTATTAATTATCTTCAATGCCCTTTGCCATTTCATCTTGACGAACAGATATTGTTATTGGTCAATTGCATTGATGGTATTAAATACTTTTGAATGTGCATCATATTAATGACAATTTCATTTATGCTGTCATAATGAGCGTTTCATCAATAAAGTGTGGCTTTCTACATTTAGCAATGAGCTTTGAAATTTTGGAAGATGCAGTAAGTCTTTTATCAAGCCCATTTGCATATAATTTGAAAATTCATCCCAGAGTGTAACGTTTTCCAAATCTTACTTTCAAATCACGAAATTATTGTATCTCTTAGACGCTTTACTTGCAAATGATCTATCATCCTCCGAAGTTTCGTTCCGCCATTTTTTGAAATCTTTTCACATATCAAGCTCATTGGTAACTGTTCTTTATTCACAGAAGGAATAACACCATATTTCAAGTATTCACTGCAATTTATAGAACGCTTTCGTCTTTTATTACTAATATTAAAGTTGATTGAATAAAAGTACAGTTGTGGCAACAAATTTTTTCTTATTATTATATATTATAGAAACTTTACAATTTGGTCAGCTTTAAAATCATATTAGCCAAAATCAACAAATCCTCCTTCCTATTTCACGATGGGTGAAAAGATTTTGAAGGCTTTTCTTAACAATACTTCGTGAATATTGATGTATATTATTTCGATGTATTTAGCCATTTATCTAGAATCATTAATTTTTGTAGCTATTATATATCCCTTTTTTCTTTCGTAACAACTGACTCATGGGTGTATTTACATTTTACCGGTTTTAGGCGTAAATTAACGGGAGGGTAAATATAGTTATGTTGTCTAAATATAGCAACCACTTAGCATTCAATGAGTTTTCCCTCCCCTGTAAAAGTCAGCAGTGATCAATTGATTACCATGAAGAAAGACATGACATCCAATGAGTCTGGCATATGTATTGGTGAACAGGACAGAAAATTATTGGCCCAGATGCGGTGGTGTGAAGGCATGAATGAGAGAGAACTGAAAACTGACATGTTTATTACATGTCCAACTTGTAACATTAAGTCGTGTGGACGGAATAGTAGTGTCGGGGTCTGGCAATGACCTCCGTGTGAACAAAGATCAAGTCTGACCAGCGATTTGTGTTTCTTCTACATTTTTATAAATATATTACAAAACAACAATCATGAAATGAAACATGATACATACAGTGGCGGAAAGGCCACAAAATTCTCTGTACACAGATATAGAAAAATATCCCGTAGTGAGTAGGGGTAGAGTAAATTATGTACATAATATGGATTCGGCGATGCGAAATTCCCAAAGGTGAGGCCTTTACAAAACACCCTTCCCCCAGGCAAGGAATATCTACAATAATTGTTGTTGATTCTTTGAGCCCCATCAGTCTTGGTGTCTACGAGGAGGGAGCAGGTGCCACGGGTTCTCAAGACCTGTGGTGGTGGGCGTCATTGGTCATTGATTTTTCCCCCATTCTATTCAACATGATGCCTCTCCAGGCAGGGTCTCTGGAGGTTCGACTGTCTCTAGCCGACACCTGCAGTATCGAGTGGGCTCTGGTTTGCTTTGAGCGGAACGCGTTGGTGGCTGCTTTTGGCTTCCATGGCGTTGTCGTATACCTTCAAGAGTGCGGATTTTGGCCTGTTTACAGTGACCCGATCTTCTTAACTGTGGATCCTAAGGAAGTATGCCTTGAGTGCACGATCTATGCATTGTCTGGTCTTTACTATGATCTCATCAAGGAAGGCTGGTGTGCATAATTCCTGACTAAAACGTGGCAGCAGATGTCCACACCCTTTGGCCTAAAGTGCTTGGGTCTGTGTGAGAAAGTCTTGAGGCATTGTGTGAATCTTCCGGCAATCTCGTGGAGTCTTGTGATCGGTGTGTCTTGTGAGGTGTTGTTGGCGGGGGAAAATGCCCCTGGCATGGTCAGCATTTCGCCAGGCACTCTCTCTGCCGGGGATGACATGCCATTTGCTCTAGGAGTGGTACCCATGCCCACCTTGTCATCCAATTTTCGTTAAATCAGTGGGCCATGAGGGTAGCCTTCAGTGAGTGGCAGTTCCTATCTACCATGCTGTTGGCAGCGGGGTTGTTAGCTGTTGTGCTGTGCAGTGACGTTCTCATTAGGCTGGCCAGGGAGGCCCACAGTTTGGACAGGAACGCGGCCCGCGGTCAGAAGAGATGTCTCAAGGTATACTTGAAACGGCTGATCCAGCTTGTAAGGAGGGCTTCCACACAAGCGTTGGTCGTGATCTCAGTCATGAGGGTGGCCTTGGGCCACCTGATCAAACAATAGATGATTGTCAGAAGGTATCTGGCATACCCGGACTGCGGGAGGGAACCCGTGATTTTGAGGTGTATGTGCCCAATCATCATCTTGGTTGTGGGAAGTCACCAAGTTAGATTCTGTGTACCAGCTAATCTTGTTGGTCTGGCATGTCATTAACGTCCCGGCACATTCACGTGTGTCCTTCTTGTTGCCATGCCAGACGATTTTTTCCATAATCATTTGTGCTGTGGACCATCCTGATGGATGTGATAGTCCGTGGATGACGTCAAACACGTGCGTCCTTCTAGTTGCAGGAATCCATGGACCAGGATGCCCCGTGCTGGTGACACAGAGGAGTATCAAGCCATTCGCTCCTAGTGAGACATCTTCCAGCCTCACTGAGGTTGTCAGTGAGAAGTATGCCGACGTTTCCGGATTGGTGGCTTGTTATTGGGCGAGGTCTGCATAGTCCACCCCAAGATGGATTGATTTGATCTCTATCCAAAGATAGAGCATTGGCCGTAGGGTTCTCCTTTCCTGGGATGTATTGGATGGTACACCCAAACTCGCGAGGGCTGTCAGGTGTCGTTGTTGTCTTGCCAAACATAGGTCACCCACCTTTGGGAAAGTGTGGACCAGCTTCTGGTGATCCGTCAGGATGGTGAAGGCACTGCCCTCCAAGAAGTGCCTTCACAGACAACACTTTCTGATCGAATGTGCTGAAGTGAGTCTCGGGTGGCTTGATCTTGCGGTTGAAGAAAGCCAGTGGCCGAGGCAATCCATTCACAACCTGCTGCAGTACGGGACCACATATGATGTCACTGGCGTTGGCGGTCAATTTGAGTTTAGCTTCCAGGTCCTTGTAGGCCAGTGTGGCAGCCTCGGTGAGGGCAGTCTTGGTCAGGTCGAATGCCTTCTGATGAGGTGGGTCCCATCTCAACTTTTTGGCCTTCCATTTCTTCATGTCATTCAAAGGAGTCATGATGCGGGCAACGCTTGGGACCAAGTGGCGATAGTAATTCACCATGCTGATGAACTCCTGAAGGGCCTTGATTGTCGTGGTTGTTGAGAAGGTTCTCACTGCTTTCACCTTGAAGGTCATCGGCTAAACGCCTGCCGAGGAGGTCTCATGACCAGGAAATTAACCCTCTCTCCACCGAATGTGCACTTGTTGAAGTGGGCCATCAATCTGTTCTACAAATGTTTCAGAACTGCCTGGATGTGGTCCCTAAGTTCATTCTGGGACTTTAAGAAGATGAGGGTTTTGTCGACGTAACAGAGGATTCTATCCATCAGGTGCTGAAAGTTGTCCACTGTGTTCCTTTGGCTGAAGGGGCAGAAGGAAAATTTGTAGGTTCCGAAAGGTGTAATGGCCGTTTTCGGAACATTGTCCGGGTGGACGGTGGCCTAGAAGTATGGCTTGAGGAGGTTCATCTTTGTAAACATCTGTGCCCCACGGGGGAGGGGGGGGGGGGGGGCTCTGGTAAGGTCCTGCATTTTTGGCAGAGGGTAGTGGTCCATTATTGTAACAAGGGTGAGGTGATGGTAGTCCCCTTAAGGCCTCGGTTGTCCCCTAAAGGCCTATCAGATTTCTTCCCCTTGTGGAGGGGCAAGGTCAACGGGATCAACTCTTTCTTGCAGATCCACATCCGTTCCATATCGCAAATGTGTTCTTGGCGTCACAGAATTTCTGGTTGGATAACCAGTGAAACCTGGCATGCATGGTGCCGCCTGTAGTAGTGGTGTGGTGGTAAATGCCAAGTTTGGCTGGTCACCCAGCTGACTGGTGGAGTTTTGGCTTGAATACATCAGAGAGCTCCTGCAGCAAGGCAGTGTACCGATGAAGGGTGAGCGAGCATGCAGTGGGTATGCCCAAGCCAGCAGAGAGTGGGCGGGAATGTCACATTCACGTATGGAGGAGGCGCTACCGGGCAACGTTCATCAGAAATCTGTGGTGGGACAGAATATCTGCTCCCACCAGGGGGCATCTGACATTAGCGATGACAAAGGGCCAGTTGTACGAGTGTCTCATGATGGATATTTTGAAAATTCTGGTCTCCTAGCAATGGATGTGGCTGCCATTCACAGTTACCAGTGGGGCAGTTGCATTAGAGGGGCAGTCACAGTCTCCCCTTGAAGGTCGAAACGTTCAGTGAAAGACACCGGTGTCTACCATCATCCTCCGACCAGACATGGCGTCACGGAAGTAGAACCCCGCCTGATGGGTTTCGTTGATGTTCAGGGCCCCGGTCGATGTTGCGGGTGGCCGCCGTCCTAGTTTTTTTAGATATTTGTATGGAGGCCTGCATCTCGAGGCTTCTTTCCTAAACATCTGGTGGCAGTAACACCAAGCTGGGTTTAGTGTCTTCTGCTGTCATGGTGGTGTCAGTTTCCTCTGATGTATGGAGATGATCTTCAGCCTGTACGTCTCATCCAGGCCGTTTCCTTTGCAAAGTTCCTCCTCCACAGTGTTGATGAACACCGATGATGCAGCATATCAGGAGGCCCTAGAGGCCTCATGGGTTTTCATGGCTATGTGTACCAACTCATCCATCGACAGTGCATCCTTGTCGACAAGCTAGGCCCTTATTTCTTGGGGTAGGCATCATAGGAAAATCTAGCAGGACAAGCTGATCTCCTTCTGTTATCTGTCTGCGTTAACTTCAGGGAGCATCGTGAGACCAACCAGTTTGTCTCTGGCGAGTTGTCACCTAGGGGTTGGTTTATCAGGTTGAGGACTCGCTGTGCCCTCACGGAGACTGAAAGGGGGTACGTGCCGACGAGCTAAAATCTTGAGGTCGTTGTTATGTAACTATCCTGACTATGCTTCCAGTCAGGGAGAGATACGGTTAAAAACATCCTAAGATAAGAATGCCAGGACAACGTCTGCTTTTGCTACCCGGTCCATCATCTGTGACATGCTGAAGAAGACGTTCGCCCCCAGGAACCAAAAGGCCGTATTCTGCTGAGAAAAATGGCGACAGCCTCACGTTCTGGCCTGATGATGCTTGCGTGATTGTGACGGTGTTAGGCGAAGACTGTGTCTCGGCGGTTGCGGTGTTACATCTGTCATGGCTTTTGAGTTGGATGCAGGGTCAAAGGAACTAGTCATGTCCTGCATTGCGCTACCTCACACACCAAAAAACTATATGTGCTATTAGTCTGTGAATGGTGTCGTGTTCCTGTACAGTCATGTACACGTGAATAACAGGGCCATACTACTCGGATAAATGATAGAACTCAAGAGTTGTCTGCTGTGTTGAGTTTGTTAGTGGCTTTTTAATGTCGACCTGAGTCCGTTAATAGCGTAGCCAAAACTACAAAGTTACCGTCCATTCTGGGAAATCATCAGTTGTGAGGGCACAAATGAGAGACAATTGAGAACTGACACGTTTATTCCTTGCGTGACTCGTAGTACATTAGGTCGTGGGGATGGAATAGTAGAGCTTGGGTGAGGTAGTGACCTATGAGCACACTAAGGCCAAGCCTGACCGGCCATTTGTTTTTCTTCTACTATTTTACAAAGAGATTATAAGAAGAAAAAAAAAAACATGAAATGAAACATGATACATACATTGGCGGAAAGGCTGGGGAATTCTTGATACAGCATAAATAAAATAGAGTAATCGACTTCTTATATATGCAAGACAAAAGTTCTACAGTTCATATCAAGGATTGAAACCGAGTATCTCTTAACAATTGCTCATCCGCCGTTTTTTTTTTTTTATATCAACAGGAGGCTGAAGACAATATGTCATATAATTATCATATAATTTACCATTTTGATTTTCTTTGCATTTCCTCTTTCAGAAGATGATATTAAGTAACACAGGGATAATAATAATAATAATAATAATATTAATAATAATAATAATAATAATGATAATAATATTAATAATAATAATAATAATAATTCCCTTAATCATCGAGAAAGTTTGGCTAAAGTCATGATTTTTTATTTGGTTTTAACCCTTGTTAACTGATAGGTTTTTACGTTATTTTAATGATACTATGAATATAATAAAACGTTGTTAATAAAACAACAATAGTCAGGGTTAGCGCCATTCCTGGAATATTGAATGTTTTAGTCATTCTCCTTTTCTTATTATGCAAATT
>NC_090745.1:66844175-66846675 GCF_036898095.1 Palaemon carinicauda | reverse complement strand
CCTATTTCTAGCACGCTCTCTTGCCTCTCTCACATCTATCCTCATATCATCCAGAGTTTTCTTCACACCATCCATCCACCCAAACCTTGGCCTTCCTCTTGTACTTCTCCCATCAACTCTTGCATTCATCACCTTTTTTAGCAGACAGCCATTTTCCATTCTCTCAACATGGCCAAACCACCTCAACACATTCATATCCACTCTAGCCGCTAACTCATTTCTTACACCCGTTCTCACCCTCACCACTTCGTTCCTAACCCTATCTACTCGAGATACACCAGCCATACTCCTTAGACACTTCATCTCAAACACATTCAATTTCTGTCTCTCCATCTCTTTCATTCCCCCCAACTCCGATCCATACATCACAGTTGGTACAATCACTTTCTCATATAGAACTCTCTTCACATTCACGCCCAACACTCTATTTTTTACTACTCCTTTAACTGCCCCCAACACTTTGCAACCTTCATTCACTCTCTGACGTACATCTGTTTCCACTCCCCCATTTGCTGCAACAACAGACCCCAAGTACTTAAACTGATCCACCTCCTCAAGTAACTCTCCATTCAACATGACATTCAACCTCGCACCACCTTCCCTTCTTGTACATCTCATAACCTTACTCTTACCCACATTAACTCTCAACTTCCTTCTCTCACACACCCTTCCAAATTCTGTCACTAGTCGGTCAAGCTTCTCTTCTGTGTCTGCTACCAGTACAGTATCATCTGCAAACAACAACTGATTTACCTCCCTTTCATGATCATTCTCGCCTACCAGTTTTAAACCTCGTCCAAGCACTCGAGCATTCACCTCTCTCACCACTCCATCAACATACAAGTTAAACAACCACGGCGACATCACACATCCCTGTCTCAGCCCCACTCTCACCGGAAACCAATCGCTCACTTCATTTCCTATTCTAACACAAGCTTTACTACCTTTGTAGAAACTTTTCACTGCTTGCAACAACCTTCCACTAACTCCATACAACCTCATCACATTCCACATTGCTTCCCTATCAACTCTATCATATGCTTTCTCTAGATCCATAAACGCAACATACACCTCCTTACCTTTTGCTAAATATTACTCGCATATCTGCCTAACTGTAAAAATCTGATTCATACAACCTCTACCTCTTCTAAAATCACCCTGTACTTCCAAGATTGCATTCTCTGTTTTATCCTTAATCCTATTGATCATTACTCTATCATACACTTTTCCAACTACACTCAACAAACTAATACCTCTATAATTACAACACTCATGCATATCTTCCTTACCCTTATATAGTGGTACAATACATGCACAAACCCAATCTACTGGTACCATTGACAACACAAAACACATTAAACAATCTCACCAACCATTCAAGTACAGTCACACCCCCTTCCTACAACATCTCTGCTTTCACACCATCCATACCAGATGCTTTTCCTACTCTCGTTTCATCTAGTGCTCTCCTCACTTCCTCTATTGTAATCTCTCTCTCATTCTCATATCCCATCACTGGCACCTCAACACCTGGAACAGCAATTATATCTGCCTCCCTATTATCCTCAACATTCAGCAAACTTTCAAAATATTCCGCCTACATTTTCCTTGCCTCCTCTCCTTTTAACAACCTTCCATTTCCATCTTTCACTGTCTCCTCAGTTCTTGCACCAGCCTTCCTTACTCTCTTCACTTCTTTCCAAAACTTCTTCTTATTCTATTCATATGACTGACCCAGTCCCTGACCCCACCTCAGGTCAGCTGCCCTCTTTGCCTCACGTACCTTGCGCTTTACTTCCACATTTTTCTCTCTATATTTTTCATACTTCTCTATACTATTACTCTGCAGCCATTCTTCAAAAGCCCTCTTTTTCACTTCCACTTTTACCTTCACTCCTTCATTCCAACATTCACTGCCCTTCCTCATGCTGCCTCCAACAACCTTCTTGCCACATACATCACTTGCAATCCTAACAAAATTTTCTCTTGCTAACTTCCACTCCTCCTCTAAATTACCAGTTTCTCTTATTCTCACCTCGTCATATGCCATTTTCAACCTTTCCTGATATTTACTTTTTACCCCCCGGTTTTATTAGCTCTTCAACCCTCACTAGCTCCCTTTTACATCCACCTACTCTATTCCCCCACTCTTTTGCTACAACTAATTTTCCTTCCACCAAAAAATTATCAGACATACCGTTAGCCATACCCCTAAACACGTGCACGTCTTTCAATCTTCCAAACATTCTTTTAGTTATCAACACATAATTCATCAATGCCCTTTCTACTTCTCTTCCATTTGCCACTCTTACCCATGTATACTTATTTTCATCTTTTTAAAAAAGCTAGGACTTATTACCATCTCTTGTTCAACACACATATCTACCAGTCTCTCACCACTCTCATTTTCACCTGGTACGCCATACTTCCCAACGACACCTTCTACCTCTCCAGTGCCCACTCTAGCATTTAAGTCAACCATGACAACTACATAATTCCT
>NC_090745.1:66821675-66829175 GCF_036898095.1 Palaemon carinicauda | reverse complement strand
CCTGTTCATAAGGTTATCACGAGAACTCCAACTTTTCTTGTACTACATCAAGCATTTCCAAATCCTAATAGCTCAGTGGAAACAGTCTTTAATAAAACCCATTATAGGTCATAAACTTCAGCCACTAATCAGACAAAAGCAACGCTGGAATTACACATCAATGTGGTTATACCTTGAAAATTATTCCTAGCCCTAGTTGATATTGGAAGCCTTGATGGGTATAGAATAGGAATCCTATTTATTTCGGTCATAACTATTTCAGCCATATAGAGGTTGGCAACACAGCATGGTTCTATTTCGTTTTACCTAAATGTGTATTGTGACATAAGAGCGTAAGATGAAATATATATATATATATATATATATATATACGCTACTGCTAAATAGTTACTGGGTTCTTAGGCTCGCCAGAGAGTACTACATTGGTTCTGTATCTCTGGTTATGGCTCATTCCATTTTTGCTGACAACTACACAGAATAGTATGGCCTTTTCCTTATACATTCTCCTCTTCTCTTTCCCCCTACACATGACAACAATGAAATTATCAAACAATTCTTCTTCTCTCATCAGGTTAACTATGGCACAATAATTGTCCAGTGGGTACTTTCCTTTTGGTAAGGGTAGAAGAGACTCTCTAGCTATGGTAAGCAGCTCTTTTTGGAGGACACTCCAAAATCAAACCATTATTCTCTAGTCTTGGGTAGTGCCATAGGCTCTGTACCACGGTCTTCCATTATCATGGGTTCGAGTTTTCTTGCTTGTAGGTACACTCGGGCACTATATTCTATTCTATTTCTCCTCTTCTTGGTATTTCTAATCATACTGTTATTTTGAATCTTACTGTTTGCAATTGCTGTTAGATGATGCCACCCACTGACAGTGACTCCACTATGAACACCACACCCCTTAAACTACTGCCCACCACCCACATATACCATTTCTCCCTTACGTCCGGACAAACAACCTTTCCTGCCATTTACCGACGCCCATCAACAGCAGTTATGCTACTACCACTCCAGATTTAGGGCTACTGCGAAGAAATGTGAGAATGGTTATTAGTAGCCAAAAAATGTGCAATTAGGCCATAGCTTGCGGCGGTGGCCTCCTGTGTCACCAATCTGTCCTTCTAAATGATGCAGGTATTGGCGTGCACATTTTTGTTAGAAAAGGGTGCTTGCCATTCTTTTCTGCCAAGGCCACTCTCCAGGACACGACATAGTCTGTGTAAGTCACTCGATGTTCAGCTGTTAGCAGCAAATGTATCTGCGATACCCACCCATGGTTTGGAAGCGCAAAATATAATTGGAAGTTTCTCATTGCTGATGTCACATTGCCGATCCTTGATGCGGTTTTCCTTTAACTTTTCCACCTCCTGGTTGATGTTTACCCAAGTTTTCGCCAAACTCAGGTGTCAGGCACTTGATTATTTGGCAGATTCAAAATAAACGTTTTCTAAAATGAAAGAAAGAGACCATTGCCGAAAGGCCTACACATCATCATAAAGAAGATGGCTCGCTGTATCCAATTGGGGATTACCATTGCTTTATGCAAGTAGGTCATGTCAGTAATGTTTGGGAGGGAGTGGTGATCTGGTTTTGTCTGCATGTTCATGTCCCTGTAATGCCTACTTGGTTGCAGAGAACTAACTTTCTCCAGGACGATTTGCAGGGTTGATTACAATGGCCTTGGAGCCCTTTGGCAAAAGCCCATTTCTTCAATTTCTGTGAACATTTGTTTACCAGTTGCCAAATGATCTAGTGCCAGATGTCTAAAACTGGCGAACACTGGGGGTTCGGTCATCTTGATATGGTGATAAATACAGTGTTTCGGTTGAACCGTGGGTGTTTGGCAATGTTCTAGACGTAAAACTTCCAGATATGATTTGAGTAGGTGGGTGTCTGCATCCGTGGGTGTCCTGAAGGGGAGAGAGAGATCAAAGGAGGCGGACTGGAGAGGTGTAGAAGAGTACAAATCAGTGTTGATTAACATTCGGTGAACCACATAGACCAGGAGGTGGAAATAGGAGAGGATATCTCCACTGAGGATTAACAATGTGATGTCAGCAACGATTTTCCAAATATATTTGGGGCTTCCAAACGATAATATGAGGGTTTCAGAACGGTGAGAGGGTATCGCAGATCCATTGGCAGCTACCAGGCCGATGCTGGTAGACTTATACAGGCAACTTCGTGTCCTGGAGAGTGGCCTTGGCAGAAGAGAACGGCAGGCACCAGTGTCTACCTAAAATCGTATGTTCTTACCAGCATCCTGTAAACAACAAAAAATTAGTGACAGGAGAGCTAACCGCCTCAAGCGATGGCCTAGTCATACATGTTTTGGCTACTAGTAATCATTTGCACGTTTTTTTTTTTTTGCAGTAGCCTCGAATATGGAGTGGTAGTTACACAACTGGAGCCGATAGGTCTCAGGAAGAGAGAGGTCTTTGATTGAGGTATAAGCGAGAGGTGGTATATGTGGGTTATGATCAGCTTTGTTGCCACTCTGGCACATCACAGGGTGGGCATCTGTGCCCTACCATATTCACGTCGACTTTGGTCTATGTTTATTAGGTGTCCACTTCGTTGGGAGTTGAGGTGTTGATGGAGGTCTTGAAGGTGGGGAAGTGGCTGTCCATAAGGGCATCATCTTTGGTTATCAGGTCTTTCATGGGCCAAATATTGCCATCGGGGATAACAGCACATACAGGTTCGTGTAGGCATCGTATCCAAAGGGCATGAAGTGGATTCACTTCACGAGGAGAGCCGTCTACTGCAGGTTCTAGGCAAGCAATATTGGTCATTTCCCTGAAAGTGAGCGAAGCCTTTTGGTCTTCCAACGGTGGTCAAGTGGCCTGAAAAAGTTTTAATATGCAGGTAGCTAGCGATGGCGAGTACTGCTCCAGTAGGTCTGATTTGTAGGGCATCGTACTTTATTGGCTGGTCTCCTGGCTCTCACAACCAATTGGAAATTTCCAGGAAATTATCCTTGGGGATCACCTCAAGAACATAATCTACTTGGATACTTGACCAAGTTATGCCTTTGATGAAAAACTGGACTTCAGAACGCTGAAACCCGGGGAAAGCATTCTCCGCTGGCTACGGAGGGTAGATTCAGTGATGTTGCATTGATAGTAGAATCAGTGTCTCATGGCAGCATCATCAAACTATAAGACACAGTAGTACAGGGGAAAGCATAAGGGAACTGATCACTCCAGTGGTCACCAATGCACAGATGCCCAAGTTAGGTGGAAACAGATGGATGGCGTAATTACAACTAACTTATTACCATTATTATTATTTGTTATTATTATTATTATTATTATTATTATTATTATTATTATTATTATTATTATTATTATTATTATCATAAGATAAGCTATAACCTAATTGGAAAAGCAAGAGGCTATGAGCCCAAGGGCTCCAATAGGTAAAAATAGTGAAGAGAGGAAAGGAAACGAGGAAATAAAGAAAAACCATCAAAGTTAAATATACAAAGAATCGTAACAACATTGTGGAGGATTATTTTTGTTTTATTTCTATCTATTTTTGTTGTTTGCCAAATCCAGAGAGAGAGAGAGAGAGAGAGAGAGAGAGAGAGAGAGAGAGAGAGAGAGAGAGAGTGAGAGTGTGTGTGTGTGTGTGTGTGTCAGTGAGCAAGAGGTAGTTAGTGTATCGATTGTTTGTTGTGAGAAAGACTGTTGGTATAAATGAGGTTGTTTATGTTTTTAGCTAGGTTAGGACAGTGGTGCATGTCTTGGGCAAATGTTTATTTTGATTTGACTGTAACTAGAGGCAGTTGTGTGAATGCTGAATTATTATCATTATTATTTTTTACCATTGTAGAAGTGTTTTGTTTATTTTGACAGCTTTAATTCCTCCTTTGGAGAGATTTTCCTTGAATGTGAAATTGATTGTTGCCAACTTGGCTTATATTAAGTAACTTGATACGACTGCTCAGATTTAGATAATTGCTGATGACCCGGATTGAATGAACTTTAGATTGATGATGATGATGATGATGATTTTGACGATGACGATAATAACTACTACCTCAATCAGGGAGGCAGTTGTGGCAAATTTCCACAAGTGTAGTGTGTTACCCTCAGAGCTGTGGTAATTTGCTGTAAAAGACAGTTCGGCTTTGGGTGGAAAACAGTGTTGGCGTCCCATAATATATATACACATATTTATTTTGTTGTTGGTGGTGTGCGGTTAGTTTTAAGTTTTGTTAGTTCTCTTTTTTTTATTTGAATGGTGTTAGTTTATGTATGTTTAGTGTCTAAGTTTATTATTAGGTTTAGTTGGTAAGAAATAGTTTAAGTGTGGTTAATTTAGTTTATGATTTACATTTAGTTTGTAATGAATATAGTATTAAGGTTGTGTTTTGTTTATTATGTCCTTTCTGTCTAAGAGTTCAGTTGATAACGTAAGGGGAAATTTGTGTTGCGGAGACAATTGAATGTTTAGTGTGATCAAGGGTGTAGGGAGTTGTTGTTGCAACATATCGCCACATTATTTTGACAACCAATCAGGGACTGCCGAGGTGGGATTGTGAGCTGGATTCTTGGACGAAGGACTGATAGGATACGAAATTAGATTTAAGGTTTATGATAATGGAAGGCAAATTAAAGGCTTTGGAGGAGGAATTGCAGCTTTATAAAGAAGGGGGCCAGAAGTTGATAGTTGAGAAAAAGAGGTTTCTAGTATAGAATGATAGGTTGAACTGTGAAAATGAGGCGATACAGAAGGAGCTTAGGGAGTTAAACGGAACAGTAGATCGAGTGGAAGAAGGGTTAGAGATTAGGATACAAGAGAATGAGAGGTGAATGGATGAGCGTATGGATGAACTGTTTCTGGTGATGACAGGTCAAATAAGTAACATGATTAAAGAGTTCATGGGGGATGGCACAGTCGGAGGAGTGGCCTCTGCTACAGGTAGGGAGTTATTGGTGGAAGAAAAGGTTAAGGTGAGTGATAATGGGAAAGGAAGTGAGAGTGATAGTAATAGTGATAGTGAAGTTAAAGGGACTAGGTATAGTAAGGATGAACAGAAAGGTGAGAGGAAGGATGAAATGAAAGGTAAAAGTAATGTGAAGAAAGAGAAGAAAAAGTGTCAGGATGAGAGCAAGGATGATCGTGAATGGGTGAAAGGGATGATTAAGAAAAGAGCTAGGAAGAGTATAATCTAGGATAGGAGTATGAGTGTGGAATTACATTCTTTATATTCTAGCGAAAAAATAGGAAACAAGAAGGAAGGTAGCAGTGATGATAGCAGTGAAAATGAACGTGATATGTGTAAAACTGTGTTCATGAGAGAGCTACCTCAGTGTGAAAGGTTCAATGAGCATACTAGTAGGGATGTATACGAGTTTTTCATGGAGTATGAGAGGTATTGTCAGGATAAGTATTATGGTAGTACGAGAGCTTGGGCTAGGGAGTTAGGAGAATGCTTGACTGGGTATTTGTTGACGATGTGTGGGTGATGTTGAATATGATAGTGTGAAAGGTAGGATAATTGAACAGATAAAACGAATGAAAGGGAGTGTTAAGTATAGTTGTAAAAATTATTTTGATGAGGCTCGAATGAATATGGGTGAGGCTATTTCTATGTATTTGTGTCGGTTAGAAACGTTAGCCAGGAAAAAATATGGAAATGAAGGTATAAATGAGAATAAGGAGTTAATGAGGAAGTTCTTGGCGAAAGTACCTGAGAATGTATGTGAATTTATTCATTTGAAACGGAAGGAGAAAATGAGGTGGACGCAAGAGAGATTGACATTGGATGATATACTAGAGATAGTTGAGGATTATGAGTTAGATAAGTGCATGAAAGAAAGTAAATCTGTGAGTGTAAGAACTGAAATGGAAGAAAGTGTAATAGAATTTGGTAGTTATAAGGATGTAATTTTGAGAGGGCCAATGAGGATAGCTGATCAGGTAATAGATAGGAGTGTTAGGGCAAGTAACGGAGGAAGTGTGCAAGCAAATGGTGGTTTTAGGCAGGGTAATTAGCACAATAGGGATAGGAGTGTGAGTGCGCAACAAGGTATGTCAGATAGTCATGTCCTTGATGAAAAGTGTTATAGCTGTGGAAAGGAAGGTCATAAGAAGAGTGAATCTAGATGGGCTCTAGGTGCTTGTTTTGGATGTGGTGAGGTAGGGCATAGAATTAGTAAATGCAAAAGAAAGAAAGGGGTAAAAGGTTATCGGTGTGGTATGACTGGGCACATAGCCAGTGGATGTCAGTAGTAATCGTATGAATACGATTTGTGGTAATTGTGGTAAGGATGGTTATTATGCTAGAATGGGCAAGGAACCACGGGGTACGTGTACTGAATGTGGTGTAGATGGCCATGTAGCTAGAGTATGTAGGAAGAAGGGATTAAGTCAGCCAGGATGTTCGGGGAAACTAGAGTGTAAGAGAGTTCAGCTGGGTGAGTCTTCGAGTGTGTGCGGAGTGAATGTGATGCATGTTCGTGAAGGTTTACTATATGAAGACGTGATGGGGGAAAGAGCTTATGACTGCATGAGGGTAAAAGTAAATTTTAATGGAAGAGAGTTAGTTGGTCTGATTGATACTGGTTGTGGTGTCAATTTAATGTTTAAGAATACGTACGATAAGGTAAGGGATGTTTGTGAATTTAGGGGGTGTAAAGGTGAAGTGAAAGGTATCAGTAATTTAAGTATGTCTGTGCAGGGAAAGCCACGTGAAAATTTTATGATGGGGGGGGTGGTGATGATGGAAGATAAAGAATTTTATGTGGTTAAGGGAGTAAATGACAAATATGATGTCTTGCTAGGTTATAATTTCTTGAAAAAATGTGGTATGATTGTACATCCTAGTGTAAATATGATAAAGATGAAAGTTTTGGGTAAATTGTGTGTGGATGGTAGTGTGGAAAGAGTTAGGGCACACTACAACCAGTTGCGTAAATGGAGAGAGGTATATGAATATATCCAAGAGGATGGGATGAGTAAATGGTTGAAAAGGAACAAGTGTGAACCTAGTATGTATGAGGAATTAGGTCAAGAAGGTAAACAGTTGGTGTTAGTAAAATATAAGAAAAGGAAGAATACAAGAGCTTTAAGTAAGGATTAAAGAAGGGGAAATTTTAAAAGTATAAGTGAGAATAGAAATAAGTATGACAAGGGTGTAAATGTGCAAGTGAGTGTGAAAGATGAATGTATTAATACATATGAATCATGGCTGAGTTTGAATGATACCTATAGTGTGGGTGGGTTTTCTTAGATGATGTAAAAGAAAGTATGACGAATGCAAGAATGAGAGATAGGAGAATGATAAGTAGTATGAATGAATCTTTTATTAAAGTAGAAAATGGTTTTGATGAAATGGATGAATCGTTGACGGAAATAAGTGAAATTTTAGGGCCCAATGATAGTGAGGTTGGTGGGATAGTGCATGATATATTAGATGATGGGAGTATAGAGGAGAATCGGAGTAGGACATTGAATGATAGCGATATGGAAGAAGTGAATGAG
>NC_090745.1:66809175-66816675 GCF_036898095.1 Palaemon carinicauda | reverse complement strand
GTGTGATGCCTCGGTAATTATTGCAGGTAATCAGTCTCCTCTTTTGCCATTTTTACAAACAATCTTAGTTCTCATTCATAAGGTTTTGCTTCTTCACGGCAAAAAAAAAAAAAAAAAAAAAAGATTATATTTTTTTTTTATTTTAGTGTGATGGACTTTTATAAGTAACGTCTGAAATAAATGTTAAATATAGATGACTTCCTAATACTAAATCCTTAGAATCTTACCATTATTTTTGACTTATTAATAAACACAGTAGTAGCTTAACCCTCACCTCATTAGAATGAATCTCTCTCTCTCTCTCTCTCTCTCTCTCTCTCTCTCTCTCTCTCTCTCTCTCTCTCTCTCTCTCTCTCTCTCTCTCTCTCGTTAGAAGCAAAGTTGCTAAGTTATTTTTATCGAAAGTAAAAGAAAAAAAAGAAAAAAAAAGAGGCAAATTAGGGCCAGCCTTTCTTCTGCATGCTTAGAACTCTTTGAGAGGATAAAACTCACCTGGGCAGACTAATGACCCTCAAGTTTCACAAGATGCAATTTCAGAGCAACTTGACCATAATACAGTTGAAGGTCTTTGGAAATTCTAGAAACAAATGCAACATTTATTTAAAATATCATTGCAAAATTTATTTTCTTTATATTTTCCTAAATTCTCTTTTAGTGTAACTACTATGCTTCAATCTGATAAGAATAAACTATAATATAGTAATTTCTGTCCTACTACCTCCAAAAAAATGCGTTGTGAAAGCCTATAAAATAATAAAAGTTTCATTTTTGGAGAAAAAGTGTTTGGATCGCAGTTAATATCAGTGACTTGAATCTTTGTTCACGCTGTTAGGGGCTGAAGATTTGCGAACCAATGTCCTCTTTAGTGTTACTATTCCATATTCTAAAACTTCAACTTGATTTCTCTCTTTTTTTTTCTATTCATCGTGTCTCTAGTCTAATCTCAACATTATGAATTCCAAAAATTAAAAGAGCACCAATAATAAATACCTAGGAGAGGATAATTTTTATTTTTTTTACGGTTTAAATGTTTTGCTTTCATTTTCTTTCGAATGCATTACCATATTATTATTATTATTATTATTATTATTATTATTATTATTATTATTATTATTATTATTATTATTATTATTATTATTATTATTATTATTATCTAAGCTACAACCCAATTTGGAAAATCAGGATGTTATAAACCCAAGGGCTCCACCAGAGAAATATACCCTAGTGAGGGAAGGAAGAAGGAAATAAGGAAATAAATAAACTGTATGAAATACGATAATCAATTAAAAGAAAATATCTTAAGAACAGTAACAATATTAAAACAGGTCTTTCATATATGAAGTATAAAAAAAGTGCCTTATGTCAGCCTGATCAACATGAAAACTTTTTCTGCAAGTTTGAACTTATGAAATTCTACCAATTCAACTATCCAATCAGGAATATCATTCCGCAACTTAGTCACACCTAGAACAAAACTTCTAGAATACTACATAGTATTGAGGTTCCTGATGGAAAATACCTGGCTATTAGAATTAACTGCATACCTGGTGACTTGAAGACGAAATGGACGTAGTATGTTTCTCAAAGTGAATTTGCTATCGCCAATCACATCTAAAATTTTGAAAGAGTCATACAGAGTTGAAAATAAAAAATCATTATCAACACTGAGATCCGGATGTTGAGTAGCAACTGTTCTTGACATACAATGATAAATTTACTTTAGATTTTATTAGGATTTAACTTCATGCCCCATAATTTGCAGTATGCACTAACTTTAGCTAGATATCTATTTATGGATTCAGGAAACCCAGATCTACATTCAAGAGATGAAATTGATGCAAAGAGAGTAGCAACATCTGTATATGCAATAAACTTGTTCTCTAGGAACACAGTATATTATGTTAAGTTATACGTAATCGCTTAACAAAGAGAATGGTGGCAAACACCAAGTATTTCTAGCTTCAAAATTCAGCAGAGTATGGAAAATAATGGATTTTTTAGTTGTACTAAAAAAAGATGAAGAAAATAGGAAACAGGCTGAATTTTTTTTAATAATATAAGAAAAAAAAAAAAAAAAAAAACCTAATCATAGAAAATATGTTTGTTTCTTCACTAATACAATTTCTCGCTATTTATATGATTATTATTTCCGGCAAAGCTGGAAGATTAACTGTAAGATTTCTAGCATGGTATAACCACCCACCCGCTTGTTTGCGGGTCTTGGGGGTTAGCCTGTACTTCCCCGCTCACTCACACTGTATTGTATCGACAGTTTTTACTCTAGGCTTGGTCAGAATAGAAGCTCGTCTGTTTCTCCTCAACTTTATCCGGCCTTTGGCTGTATCATTTGCTGTTTTACTTCTTACGTGTGGTTAGTAGGAATTAAAACATTCAAACACACACACACACACACACACACACACACACACACACACACACATATATATATATATATATATATATATATATATATATATATATATATATATATATATATATATATATATATATATATATATATATATATATATATATATATATATATATATATATATATATTTATATATATATATATATATATATATATATATATATATATATATATATATATATATATATATATATATGTATATATATATATATATATATATATATATATATATATATATATATATATATATATATATATATATATATATAAATATATATATATATATATATATATATATATATATATATATATATATACGCATTTATCAATAATAGTGTGATGTTTTTTTCGAGGTCCGAGATACTATTTATGGTCTTTTCTACTTTGGCGCCATACAACCTGTAGGCTGGTGACATTCTGTGCTTCTTCGAGTGCAGTAACCTAGCCTCTGCCTTAGGGGATTCATCCTTTTGTGTATACCCCTTTGCCGTTCGAACGTTGACGCTGCTTCCTCCCTGCGATTTCTTTAGAAGGAAGACCACATGTGGCCTATCCAGGTCCGGACTTCGATCATGCTCCTCTTTGCTGACGACGGAGCTCTCCCTTGCTCTACATTTCAGTTGGCAGAGGAAGTACCTGGTTTGAAGCATGTTACTTGGGCCTCTTAGAGATGACTTTTCCTGGCCGCGGGTTAGTTTGTTCAATCGATTGTTTTTTCTTCAGCTATTTCATTTATAACAGAACTGTTTTTAATATAAATTCCCACAACAAGCTAATTAATTTTGAATAGAACTCTTTTGATTCATCTCTCTACACCACTAATGACACCGCTCTCGTTCTTCTTGTGAAAGCAGCTGGTGGAAGGAATACATAGTCTTTAGGTTTTTTCTTTTTCCTCTTTGGGAACTCCTTTCCTCCCAAAGGTTAGGTTGTTCTCCTAAGTGGTCCTTCGTCAGCTAATAATTTGTTTTAATAAATTTATTTCAATATAACTTTTCTATGGCACTAATGACCCCCCATCCTTCGTTCGGCAATTTCAACCAACGGAAGGAGTGCACAATTATTAGGTTCCTGTATCTCTCATGCCACTCCTTTCACGTCCATGGATTAAGATATCTTTCGGACGGGTGTTTCGTCTATATTTTTTCTCAGTGATAGCAACGCTCTTGTTCCTGGGGAAGTTGCTGTTCCTGCCCGGTCTCCACCTTCTCCGACTACATTTGCAGCCAGTTCCTGACCATTGCACTTAAGACAACATTTACTGTACTTGCAAATGGTCCTTTCTCGAGCATTTGTGGTTTAGAACTACTTGGAGTTCCCTGGCTATCTATCACCTTTAGGGCTAGCCAAGAGAATAAGCTTCGTCTTAGTTCTCAGCCAAAACTCTATGTTGACCTTCAATTTGGGGTACAGCTCGATAAGGGAAGCAGAGAGTAATGCCCAAAGGTTCACCTCCAGGCATTAGATCTTTCCCTTCCAATTGAGAGTCCCTCAACCAGCCACTGTTTGACAATCTTTCTACTTGTTGCAAGAATTGCCGATAGCGGCAACAGGTGTTGGTCTACTTTTCCTCTCAGCGGGAGAGACGTCCTTCACCTGTTCGGTCTTCCCTTCAGAGATTTTTTCTCATGAAATCAGATTCATCCTTTCCTGCCCATTGCTCTGACGTCAGCCTTTGCCATACGTGAGATCTGACCACTACAGAATTCTTTGGGAAACCCCTTCCAGACAAACCCAGAGAACAAGCTTCGTCTTCGCTCTCAGGCAACAATCGATGCCAACCTTCAATTTGAGATACAGCTCTCTGAGGGGATATATAGAGTGCAGCCCAGAGATTTGACACCAGGTTTTTGGACTCTCCTATACAAGGGAGAGTCCCTCCACCAGCCACTGTACGGCAATCTTCTTGCTTGTAGGGAGAATTGCTGACAGGGCCAGCAGACGTTGGTCGCGTTTTCCATGCTCAGGCAAGACTTCTTTAATCTATTCGATCTCTCCTTTGGTGAATTCTTCCAGGGGGACTTGGATTTATCAATTCTCCGCCCTTCTTTGGAGGCAGACCTCGTCTCCCTACAGCCTTGTCTCGCCCAGATCTTGTCTCGCCTAGCAAGAATCATCTCCTCCAAAAGACTGGTCACACCCAGTTGACATTTCTTATCCAGCAGACTTGTCACACCCGGTTGACTCTTCTCGCCAACAGACTCACCTCGCCAAGCCCTGTTGAGGCTACACAGTCAACTCATGATTGCCCACAATCGTCCCTCAGCTCGTGATTGCTAACAATTGTCGTCAACCTGTGATTGTCACTAGTCTTCTCGGGATCCTGTTTTCCCAGATCGTGATTATCTCTCATCACCTTGCGATCCCTGTTCACCACTTCTCTGTTCACCAGGTTGTCCTTCGGCTCATGATTATCACTCTCCTGCTCACTGTTCACCAGCTCGTGTTTGGCCAGCTCGCCGTTCACCAGGTTGCCGTTTGCCGGATCGTCGTTCACCAGCTTGCTTCCAGCTTTTCTTCCCTGCTTCCCAGCTTGCCGCCAGGTCTTGCTGGCAGTTTGCCAGTTCGTGACCATCACTCACTTGCTCATTTGTCTCTTGTCAGTTCTTCCAAGTTACTGATTTCCCAGAAACTACTTTCATCTCTCATGATTGCCAGTACATCATACCAGCTGTGGCTCAGTTCCAATCCTCTTCTACATCTGTAGGCAGCTTTCCCCATCCTTTGGTAGTAACCACTGTTCAGTATCACACTTCCTATTTCGCTACTTTCCCACCCGGGGTGAAGTTGCTCTCCGGGGTGAACTGCTCTTTCGGATGGTGGATAGACCACAAAACACTTCTAACAAGTTAATGCTCTTCCTGGCTAGACTCTCCTCCTTCTCTTGTTATCAAAAAGTATCATCTTCGAGATGACACAGATCATCCTCCTTCAATCTCTTCAAGTTGCGCTACCTCAGTAGGGTGTCCCACATGCAGTTAAGGGACTTTAGCATTCCACTCTTGGAACCTAACCAAGCACTCTCCACCGAGGGGCGGTGTAAAGCACAAGTGTCAACCCTGGCGCTTAATACCCCAATCGCCTCTTTGAACTTTTTGTATCAAACAAGAACAATGTTCTCAGTTCCCAATGTTTTTCATCTTTCTATGGTTGGCAGCCTTCTCCATTAGCTCTCCAATCCTTGTCAGCATTTACGAATGTTCCTCCCTCACAAATATTTTCCTCCCACCACGAACACTACTAGTATTACTCCTAGGGGTTTGAATGGCCATGTGCCTCAGGGATAGAATCCCTGCTTCTGTTTGCTACCTCTTCCCTTGTATCACTTTATGGTATATGGTTACCTTAAAGCTGACGTCTGCATTAATGATACCTGTGTTAGTTGTGCATACACTCGCACCTATTAGCCAATTTCAGGCTGATAGAAAATAATCCTATACTGTAGTTGCTGCAACAGAAGTCTTCCAACCACTCGCCTCTGCCGCTTCTCCAGTGATTCAGATTGAATCATGTAAACATAATCCCTTAGGGCTATTTGCTTCTTTTCTCTCCATAAGTTTAGAAAATTATCGGATCTCTGTCCCAGTTCTTTAGCCAAGTTCTTGGATCCTCTTCTTGGCTCCTCATTCCTGCATTGAGATACATGACCCTTTGGGGTTATTCCACTTTTCTTTCTCTCTGTTCAAGGGGATTAAATTCAGCTCTGGCTTACGCTACGGCGATAGCAAGTTAGTTGCAATATTGGGTCTGGTCAGTACTCGGATGGGTAATGCTTAGGAACACCAGATGCTATTGGCATCTCTTCTTGCTCTTCCATCAGTCTATATTTCCTTGGAACTTGAACAAACAACTTCATTCCTCCATCGGCAGCATCCTCCTTTGGAGAAGCATATACAAGCTACCCTCAGCTTGACTTCGGTCTTGTTCGTCAACCTTCTGACAATAACGCTCTCCCGCAGCCAGAGTTCCCCCATTGGCTGATGTTTTCTTTTATTCATAACTCCTTTTCTTGTCCTTGAGTTAAGTTTTCCCCGTAGGGGGTAATCCCTTCGTACGAGTTCAGAGTAGTCATCTTTTTCCCAACAAGGATAGAGAATCCGTAGCTCAGCTACAAGAGCATATTCTTCTTCTCTTCCTACCCTTTGCTGAGGTGTGAGGGCAGTTATCTCTTTAACCTACGCAATCTGAACTTCCGGTCTGACGCCCAGACTCGGGCCTTCTCTTCTTGAGAGAACAACATATTTCATCAAGGCATCTCCAGGCTTCCAAAGCTAGATTTTCCTATAAAAGTCCACAGTTTTGGCTTCTCCTCCTGGAACTCGTTACTTCATGAAACTCTATTCGACAAGGAGAAGGCATATGGTCAAACAAGCAGAAAGTCCACGGGACTTCGTATGCACGTTCGACCGCTAGGATTTGTACTCAAAGATATCTGTACATCTGTTATCAAGGAAGTATCTTTGATCAACAGCACCTCAGGTTTCCCTAGAGTTTTTACCCAAATGCCAGCCTGTCTGTCAGGATCAGCTTCATTTACCAAAGACTTCTGTAAGACTGGCTGATCCTAACAGACTCGATGGCTGACCTTAATTACCACCGAGATAACTTCTCAAGTTTACTGCAATCTGAGGATTGAAGTAAATCTTCAGAGATATCCCAGCTTCCTTACCAGAGATGGGTACCCTTAGATATGTTCGTCGTCCTCAGCCTGCATAAAGTTTTTCACAGATCGACGGGCTCCAAGTAGGAAGAAAACAGTAATCTTTTCCTTCTACAAGATGCACTTTCAGCCAGCAGTGGTTACGTCTCATAGGTCTCCGTTTCACTCTGGTTCATCAAGCTGGCTCAGACTCCTTCAAGGTAAGGTGGCACTGTGTATAATCTAAGGTTGATCCTAAGATTCCTTGGTTTCTGAGAATTCTTACCTAAACAAGTCACACTGCTAGTATTACACAATCACACAGACTGCTCAGGCCGCTGGGCATGCTCTGCACGAATTTTTTAACGAGGTGTTAGGGCTTCTCCTTGTTAGGTGTGGAGTATGTACGGGAAAACCCTGGGTCAAAGAC
>NC_090745.1:66801675-66804175 GCF_036898095.1 Palaemon carinicauda | reverse complement strand
TGAGTAACTCGTCTTAACAGCTGGCCAACCTCTTCAATGCATATATGAAAATAAAAATAAAATCATGAACAAAACACTGTATTCACTTTGGACTAGACCAGCTTTGTAATTATATATATATATATATATATATATATATATATATATATATATATATATATATATATATATATATATATATATATATACAGTATATATATATATATATATATATATATATATATATATATATATATATATATATATATATACAGTATATATATATATATATATATATATATATGTATATATATAAATTTATATATATATATATATATATATATATATATATATATATATATATATTTATATATATATATATATATATATATATATATATATATATATATATATATATATTTATATATATATATATACTGTATATATATTTATAGATATATATATATATATATATATTGATATATATTTATAATTACAAAGCTGGTCTAGTCCAAAGTGAATACAGTGTTTTGTTCATGATTTTATTTTTATTTTCATATATGCATTGAAGAGGTTGGCCAGCTGTTAAGACGAGTTACTCACATGTAGACGTAAGTATATTATGTAAATTACGTAAGACATTCGTCATGAATTTCATTGTATACTGTATTCGAGTTAGTGTATGTAAACTCACGTTATTTCTAAGAATCAAATTTTCCTTTCATAACATGAAGTCTTACGCAAACTGTTTGAGAGTGTTATGCGACGATACGATATATATATACATATATATATATATATATATATATATATATATATATATATATATATATATATATATATATATATATCCATCTTCCGTATCTAGTCCACTGTAGCATAATAGCCTCAGGCAAGTACTTCCAGTCGCATCTGTTTATTGTTTTTCTATGCCAGTGATATATATGCAAATTTTCTTACTTTGTCAATTTATTGTATTTTCTTCTTTTATAATCTCTAGGAACTCATTTTGTTATTCCTGCTGTCCATCTGCTATTTGTCATTCTCATTATATGTCCTAATCATGTCCAATTTTTTTTTTCTTACAAGTTATTAGAATATCCACTATCTCAGGTGTTTTTTTTTTACTCTGTGTTATTTCCATCCTTAATCTCTCCATAGCTCTTTGAGTTGTAACTAGCGCGTGTTCTAAGGCTTCAGTAAGGCTCCAAGTTTTTGATTCATAAGATAAAACTGATTGGACCAACTGATTTAATAATGTTTTTTTTTTATTTTTTTTTAGATAAATTGATATTTTACATTTCATTTTGTTTACCAGACGCTCTCCATCCAATACTAGTTTTATCGTCTTCAACTTTCCCCTCATTTCCTAGGGAAATATTTACTGTCTATCCCAATGTGTAGATGTTCATCCATAAACTTTATTTATTGTTTGTGCATTTGGGTTATCTTAGTATTACTTATATCAATTCACAGTCCTGCATTTCTATGATTCACCAAATAACACAGAGTTATTTGCAAATATTTAGTTCTTAAGGTATTTCTCATTAATGTTAATTCCTATATTTTTCCAATCTAAATTCTTGAAAACATCTTGACATGCTGTGAATAACATAGGAGAGGCGTCGTCTCTATGTCTAACGCCTTTTCCAATCGGAATTCTCTCACAATCTTCATATAGTTCCGAATTACCGTACAATCTATGTATACAGCATATCCTCAAGTGTTGTAACTTAGAATTCGTATAGTCCTAGTCAATGACGGGCTTTCATTACTGCTGAAGATTTGACAGGATCAAGACATTCTCATAGACTGTAACGCCATGCATAGTGTTTTGTCATATTTGTTGATTTTTCTGTTAGCTGCTTAATTATACTCTTCTAAAGCCTGTTTTGCATACTTGGTTGATTATAGTCTACCTGTCTCTCTATTCAGTTCAGTATGATCCGTGTAAATATATTATATGTAACTGAGATTAAGCATTATTGGGCGGTAATATTTCAGCCCTTTTGTGTCTCCCCTATCTTAAATTAATATAGTAATAAAATTTTCCCAAATGTATATGTAGAGTATTCTTGCAGACATTTTGTGTGAAGTTCAACGAGTTTTACTGCAATGATATCTCCATCTCTTATTAAATCAATTGTTAGGTCATCTTATCCAGCTGTTTTGTCTCTTTTCATGCGTTTCTTAACTTCCCCTACTGTTACTGTTACTTTTGGTACCTGCTCCGTTATTCCATTATTTCTATTAGCAAAATTATTTTTTATATGAAAAATTGTATAGCATTGTATCGAAATCCTTCACAATTTTTATCACGCTATTTCTTTCGTTGAAAATAATCCCATTTTCATCCTTTGAAGCAAATATCTGTTGGCATTCTGATACTACTCCTCTTTTTGTCAATTTTTTGCTTTTTCCATTCTTTATTGCTTCGTTGCTTTAGTTTTAATTGTACGAATGAGTTGCTTTTTTTAGTCTTTTTATTTCTTTTATTTATAGTTTTGCCAATCTTATTTAA
>NC_090745.1:66786675-66796675 GCF_036898095.1 Palaemon carinicauda | reverse complement strand
AGAGACTGGTAACAGATCAGCTAGTGGGGGCAGGTTTCCTGTTATGGCTGTTATTGGAGCAGGATGCTGTAATAAAATGCCCCCATATCCAAGATCACTAGCGTCTGTTTGGAGATAGAATGGTTTGGTGAGGTTAGGTGCCATTAGTATAGGAGGAGATGACAAGTAAGTTCTTAGCTGGTTAAATATTTGATCATGTTGTTGGCTCCAAGAAAAATTTACTTTTGAGGAAGTTAAAGCAAATAGTGGTCCTGTGAATGGTGAGAAATTTGGACTGAACTTAGAGTAATATCCTACCATACCTAGAAATCTTTTTAATTCCTGTTTGGTAGTTGGAACAGGATAAGAAGTTATGGCGCTAATATTTGCATCATGGGGTAATACTTTACCACTGCCAACTCTATGACCAAGGTAAGATACCTGACCTTTGCAAAAATTACTTTTTGCTAAGTTGATTGTTAATCCATGTTGTTTCAACCTTGAGAAAACTTCTTTTATCTTTTGAATATGGTTTATCCATGTGTCAGAGGCAATAATGATGTCATCTAAATATACAAATACTTTTTCCAAGTCCTGTAAAATTAAAGACATTACTCTTTGGAAGGTGGCAGGTGCGTTGGCTAATCCGAATGGCATTACATTATAACTAAATAATCCAAATGGAGTGATAAATGAAGAAATTTCCTTTGCCGTTTCTGTTAATTTAATTTGGTAATAACCCTTCAACAAATCTATTTGGGTTAAGTAGGTCGAATTACTTACTTGGTCAATGATATCTTGTATTCTTGGTAGAGGATACGAATCTTTAATTGTTAAATTATTAATCTTCCTGTAATCGGTACAAAGACGAAATTTACCATTTTTCTTTCCTACTAGGAGACATGGGGAAGCCCATGGTGACGCACTGGGTTCTGCCAATCCTTCTCTTATCAAGTAGTTCACTTCTTCTTTCATGATACCCAATTTCTTCTGTGATGTTCGATAGAAAGCTTGTTTAATGGGTGCAGCACCTGGTTGTAGTTTGATGTCATGATCTAGCATGGTGCATCTGCCTGGTTTATCTGAAGTTATACTAGGAAATTCATGGAATAAAGCTACTAAAGATTTACGTTTTGATGCAGATAAGGGTTGTAGATAGTCTGATAAGTTTTCCAAGATCTTTGAGTTTTGAGAATCCTGCCAAGATGCAGTTATTGGATCATCTGCAAATTGATCCATAGGACAATCTATGTATGGTATGGAACTAGTAATCATTACCGTTTTACTTTCAGCTGTTGAGGTAGACAAATAGGCCTTTAAGAGGTTTTTGTGGACTAATTGAGTAGACTTACGCTTATCTGGAGTGGCGATTATATAGTTGGTTGGCGAGATACGTTGAGTGATGGTATAAGGTCCCTGGTATTTCTCTCGTAGGGGAGAGCCTGCAATCGGATGGTATAGCAGCACTGCATCTCCTACTTTGAAACTTCTGGTTTTAGCCTTTTTATCATAGTTAATCTTCATCTTCTCTTGAGCTGTTATCAAGTTAGTTTTGGCAATGGAGTGAAGATCTGAAAGTTTCTTGTTGAGTTCTGAAATATATTGGGAAAGAGGTACCTCATTGTCTCCCAACTTCAGGATGCGTTCTTTGACTGAACTGAGGATAGTTCGTGGTCGTCGACCGAAGAGTAGTTCAAAAGGTGACATACCAGTAGACTGATTTCGAACTCCTCGTATGACGTACATGATCAGTTCCAAATCGCAAACCCACTCGTTACCTGAACTATGGATGTATTTACGGAGAAGATTTTTAATGGTCTGGTGAGTGCGTTCTAATGCTCCATTGGTCTGTGGATGGTAAGCTGAGGATGAGACTTGGGTTATATGGTAATCTTTCATAGCTGTTTTAAAAGCATGACTCATGAAATTGGTTCCTTGATCACATTGTAGTTCAGTTGGAAATCCTACAACAGTAAATATGGACACTAGTGACTTTAGGATGTTCTTGGCTGAAATGTTTCTTAAAGGTACTGCAAATGGATAACGGGTAGTTGGGCATAAGGCCGTAAGCAAGTATTCATGTCCCCTTTTTGTCTTAGGCAAAGGGCCTACACAATCTACTATGATCTTACTGAAAGGTTCTTTAGGCACAAGTATAGGTTTTAATGGTGCAACTGGTACTTTCACATTAGGACTACTTACTTTTTGACATGTTGTACATGTTTTTACGTACTCTTTAATGTCATTCTTCATGTTTGGCCAATAAAAGTCTTGACTGATGCGTTCATATGTTTTAGTGATACCAAGATGAGAGTCAGCAGAGTGGGACAATTCTAGGATCAGAGGTCTTATATCCTTAGGAACAACTATCTGGAATAGATCCTTCCAGGTTTCTAGATGACTGTTCTTGCTGGACCTGAATTTTCTCATTAGTACATTATTATTAATATAAAAATAAGAACACTTGTTGGTATCCTTTGGTTTCACTTGGTTGAAACACTGCTGTAGAGTGACATCTTTCCTTTGTTGATAGCTAAATGAATCAGGCTGGATCTTATATGTACTCATCAACTCGTTGAAATCCATAGGTTCAGAGACTGGCAACGGGTTTGATGATGATTCAGTAGGGGTGTCCTTTTTACTGCTTCGTGTCACTGCTAAGCATTCCTCCTGTACAACATCACCTGGAGATACTGCTATTAAGTTTGTTAAGACAACAGAGTTAGCTATGTCATTACCCAGGATTACATCTACATTCTTGCATGGTAACAGTTCTGGATTTACAGCTACTTCAGTAGTTCCAGAGAAATAAGGACAATGAAGGTTTACATTAATGAGAGGCAACATAGACTTACTGGTTAGGTCATTAACTGCAACATACCTGTGAGTTTCACCTTTAGGTCGTATTACTTTAGGAGAGACGATCGTTTGAGAGGATCCAGTGTCTCTGAGTATGGTTACAGGTTTACCATTTATTTTGCCTGAGCAAGTGAAGGGTGCAAACGCTTGGGACTCGTGTGATACACAATGGAAGGTCTTTTTCTTCTCCACCTTAGGTTTTGGTTCCTGTTTGGGCAGATTCATTTGCTTAGGAGAGAATTGAGGGGGATTAGGTTTTCTCTTTAAGTATGAAGCTGCACAATGTGGATCAGGACATTCTGAAATATGATGTCCTTCTTGTTTGCAGTATGTACAAATTTCCTTAGGTCTAGTTTCTCTATATGGGGTTTTACCTACTTTATGAATAAGAGCATAGTCATCTGCCTTTAAAGCGGCTTTCTTAGGGTCAGATTCATTCTGCTCTCTTAGATACACATTAATGCTACCTGGTATTTTCCTTAAGAACTCCTCCATTACTATTAAATCTTTCAACTGCTCAAAAGTTTTGACATCTACTTTGTCTACCCACTTCTGGAACTGTTTAATCTTTCCATTCATAAATTCTAAAAAGGTCTGCTGAACTTGCTTCTGACTATTACGAAATATTTGCCTATAACCTTCCGCAGTAATAGAATAAGCATCAAGGATTGCCTGTTTAATTATGAAATAATCATGTTCCTCTAACATAGTGGCACATACAGATAATGCTTTACCTTTAAATGAGTTCCGGATGATTAAATACCATTTGTCCTGAGGCCAATTGAGATTCTTGGCTGTGTCTTCAAACACAGAAAAGTAGTTATCAGGTTCCCGTTCTTCAAATGTGGGCAGCAATTTCTGCACCTTGCCCACATCAAAGGGTTCGGGAATTAGCTTACCTTCTTCCTTTTCTTTCAGTCTTATAAATGCCAGATCCCGTTTTGTTACTGTGGCCGATTCTCTCTCAATCTGCAGCCTAACACGGAGAGCTTTGTTTTTCTGTTCACTTTCTTTTTCTTGTTGCTCCAAAGCAGTTGCAGCAGCTTCCGCAGCAGTTTCCACCTTGATACGTTCTAGGGAAGCAGCAGCAGCAGCCGTGCGCTCAGCAGCAGCGGCTTTCCTCTCTTCTAACTCAGCGGCGGCAGTTGCGGCTCGTTCAGCAGCAGCGGCTTTCCTCTCTTCTAACTCAGCGGCGACAGTTGCGGCTCGTTCAGCAGCAGCGGCTTTCCTTTCTTCTACCTCAGCGGCGGCAGTTGCGGCAGTTGCCGCTGCAGTTGCGGCTTGCATCTTCATCTTTTCCAACTCCAGCTGTAGATTTAGTTTATCTAAGTCACCATTTGGATTGGTAACGGTTAGAGCTCGTACGTCAGCCAGTTCTTCTTCTGGAACAATATCTTCATCTACAAGGAAGTTCAAAATATGACTGAGAATTACACATTTTACGGCAGTTGCGGGAACCTGTACATCATAATGGCGAGCTAGATTCTTTAGGTCAGTTTTTGTGGCAACTGTGAGAGATTCCACATGATCCCGTGGTGATACAATAAATTGTTGCAAGATGAAAGGCATTTTGAATGTCGCCTGTGGCGCAAGATAAGTACAAATTAGAATAAATATCCAAACTTTACAAGAATAAGTATAAGATCATACGATCGCAAAATAACAATCTTTCGATCACAGAAATACAAAATAGCGATCACAAAATTACAAGATCGAGAGATCACAAAATTACAGAATTATATGATTAGATCACCTTACACAAAAATAGCTTATATACAAAATTAAGTCTCGCGAAACTTACGATAATACTATAAAAGCTTAAATACAAAATTAAGTCTCGCGAAACTTACGATAATACTATAAAACTTTTATTCACAGTTAACGACTGAACAATTTTTTTTTTTTAATGCTCGAGATCTTGAGCACGCGGCTAACTACTTCATAATTACTCAAACGACACGCTTAACATCACAAACTTTTAACCCTGGATAGGTACGGTCCTCGGACACCCCTTTAAGGGTATACTCGGACGCGAACGACCCCGACGCCAAAAAAAATTCTTGAAAAATCAGTTTTTGCAGTAACCTCCTTTTTTCTTTTGCCAAAAAAAACTTCAATGAATGCTTAAAACAACTGTATAGATAAATAATACTCATCTGCAGAAAAACTATTTATTATAAATATTTTAAAAAATTAAGTAGAAAAAAAAAAGACCTGACATAAAAATTCATAAAAAAAAAGTTTATACATATATACACAAATCCTTTTAGGAATTGATTCTTGAATGTTTAGGACACATCTTGATGTATTTTGGATGAAGTCAGACCCATGGAGGTGAAGATCTGAAATGAGAAAAAAAGGGTAACTTTTTTTGGCCAAAAAAATTTGTCCAAATTTCATGAATTTTTTTGGGTACCCAAATGAAATAGGAAGTGGCTAATTTTTTTAGGGAATAAACATATGTTATCCTAAAATAGAAATATGTAAAAAAATCTTCATTATTTTGTAAATTACATTTATATCAGGGGCCATATCTAAAGGTAATTTTTTGAGTACTTAGAAATTCCGTAAAAAAATACATATATTTAATATATAATATGATATTTATGCAGGTAAAAATATACCAAAATATCACAAATTCTATAGGGAACAAGAATATATATAGATAGGGCAGCTTACGCTTCGGATATGTCCACAAAATGGCCGCCAACCACACTGACTCAGACTCCCTAATCTGCCACTTGAAATGTAGGAAGGGTATGTCAATTTCAAGGTGTTATTTACTAATCTAATTATTATTGGATATGCATAAAAATTGTATGGTGGGTTGCTGGATAATTGTCGATTATTTTACGACTATAAAATTAAAATTCTGACCCAAAAAAATTTTTTTGAAGGGAAATAAAATCGAAAAAAAAATGTAAAACAACATTTTAGCTAAAAAAATTTGATGATATTCAATCAAAAAAAAAGTAAACAAAATTTTCCGACAAATAAACATCTAGAGGAATCATTACTCTGTGATAGTTCCTTAGTACGTAGTAATTTTGAAAGAATTGGGAAAAAACGAAAAAATGGCAATCACCGGAAAATCGAACACATACCTATATATACGCCATATCTGGCTAAAAAAAAGATAGGCATGGGTAGCCAGATCATCTAGAAACACTTTCCAACACTATAAAAATATAAGTTTTGCGACACTACTTGCCAATTCCTTACGGTAACATGACTAAGCAAAAAAATGCAAAACAAATAAAAAGGGGCACTCGAGGAAAAATGGCTAACATTCTAATATACGGCATTTCAGAGAAAAAAAATTCAGCCACGTGCTAGGCAAACCACCAAGGCACATTTTCCGACAAATAAACATCTAAATGAATAATTACTCTGTGATAGTTCCTTAGTACGTAGTAATTTTGAAAGAAATGGGAAAAAACGAAAAAATGGCAATCACAGGAAAATCGAACACATACCTATATATACGCCATATCTGGCTAAAAAAAGAAGATAGGCATGGGTAGCCAGATCATCTAGAAACACTTTCCAACACTATAAAATTATAAGTTTTGCGACACTACTTGCCAATTCCTTACGGTAACATGACTAAGCAAAAAAATGCAAAACAAATAAAAAGGGGCACTCGTGGAAAAATGGCTAACATTCTAATATACGGCATTTCAGAAAAAAAAATTTCAGCCACGTGCTAGGCAAACCATCAAGGCATATTTTCCGACAAATAAACATATAAATGAAATATTACTCTGTGATAGTTCCTTAGTACGTAGTAATTTTGAAAGAAATGGGAAAAAACGAAAAAATGGCAATCACAGGAAAATCGAACACATACTTATATATACGCCATATCTGGCTAAAAAAAAAATAGGCATGGGTAGCCAGATCATCTAGAAACACTTTCCAACACTATAAAAATATAAGTTTTGCGACACTACTTGCCAATTCCTTACGGTAACATGACTAAGCAAAAAAATGCAAAACAAATAATAAGGGGCACTCGCGGAAAAATGCCCAACATTCTAATATACGGCATCTCAGATAAAAAAAAAGACATGCACGTGTTAGCCCAACCATCAAGGCACACTTTCTAACACATAAACATGAAAAAAAAATCAATAATATACGGCAATTCCTTACTCCGTAGTAAATTTTTACAAATATTGAAAAAAAACAGAAATTGGCAACCGCAGTTAAATACCCAATATACCAATAACTACGTCGTATCTGACAAAAACAAAATCACGCATGGGTAGCCAGATCATCTAGACACACTTTCCAACACTAAAAAAGCAAAAGTTTTACGACACTATTTCGCAATATCTTACGGAAAAATGACTTGGCAAAAAAATGAAAAAAAATGAAAAAGGGACACTCGCGGTAAAATGCCCGACATTCTAATATACGACATCTCAGATAAAAAAAAAGACATGCACGTGTTAGCCCAACCATCAAGGCACACTTTCTAACACATAAACATGAAAAAAAAATGAATAATATACGGCAATTCCTTACTACGTAGTAATTTTTACAAATATTGAAAAAAAAACAGAAATTGGTAACCGCAGTTAAATACCCAATATACCAATAACTACGTCGATTCTGACAAAAACAAAGTCATGCATGGGTAGCCAGATCATCTAGACACACTTTCCAACACTAAACAAGCAAAAGTTTTACGACACTATTTGGCAATATCTTACGGAAAAATGACTTGGCAAAAAAATGAAAAAAAATGAAAAAGGGGCACTCGCGGTAAAATGGTCCTCGTGGTGATGAACGACATTTTAACTAAAAAAAAAAACATGCACATGGTAGCCAAACAATCCACCAAGACTTTCCACAACTGATAACCTATACAAGTTGCACCATTCTACGACAATTTCATAATACGTAATAACTTTGATAATTATGCAAACTACCCTAGAAGGGTAAACTCGGACGCGAACGACCCCGACGCGTCTCAGAAATCGGGGAAGGAGTACAGCTACAGCAATGCACATCTGGACACTACTAGAGCGTGTAGGGGAGACACCTCCTGCAGGTCGATCACCCACAAATTCAGTCACGGGGGTGAGTCACGTGAGAAAAACCTGTTTTTTTTTGACGCTCGGGGTCGCAAACGACCCACCGTACCTATCCAGGGTTAAACAATTTTACCGAATCGGTAAAGAAGGCTTTAAAACGCAAAGGTATTTTTTACTTTAAACATACCTAATTAGCACGTTCTAGTTTACATTTCCTTTTAATTTATACCAGCTTAATACGATAACTTTTCAATGTTACATTTTAATTTATATAAATACTATATTATTCTCGTTATGATAAAGTATCTAGTTAATAGTCAACACCTAGTTTAAAGTAATTGATTATCAGAATAATACGCAAACTGGACAAAATACGTAGTATACGCTTTATAGATATAACAGGAGTAATTTAACACATGTATTTAAATATTCATTTACCGACACGTAAATGTTATTTGTACACCAAAATAGTATTTTTAACACCAAACAATATATAAGTTAATTTCCTGACTAGAGATAACGATTAGAATTACGAAAATCTCCGAAATTAGAAATTGGCTAATTTCACTTACGAAATTTATCTAACAAAATAAATCACTTTATAATGAAATAGAGATGGAGGAAATTTCACTTATAATGAAACTTAATTTAATAAATCACATCTAATGAAATTTGACTTATTTCCTAAATATCACTTTTGAATGGTGATTTTAAGAAATGGCAAAATCTTAGGGCTTCAGATTTTTTTTTTTTTATGAGAAATCTCTGAGATACGAGATTTGAGTAGGCGAAACTTTAAAAGCTACCTACTGGGGGCATCTTCAATTAATAAGGGTGGTTTAGAAGCTGGACAATCAGCATACCTAAGTCTTAACTATATCAAGCGTGACTTGTTCCTCTTACAACCAAATGACTACCCAGACATATTATACATAAATGTCTAATGAGAAGGAGACGAGACATCTACCTTGCCTTGGAATTATTACTGTCGTCCTTTATCCTTGGTACGCCACAACACAACACTCGATACTGTTCATAATCACTGGAACTGTTCTTTCACGATTCAATCACTTGATATAAATTTGATGAATCATATCGCACATCAGATCCCGGACAGGCCCCCAACTATTATGTGACGAACCACTGTGCAAAGAATTACCCCTTTACAATGGGCGGTAGTTCTCTTCACACAACAAAATAGAAGTCATATGGGTAGACTTCCAAATTCACTTGTTTCTTATTACGAGTGTATAAGATTGTTGATTATGATCAAATGTATCTTCTTAAAGCTGGTTGCAGACAACAGAAGCAGCAATAGCAGGATAATTGGAGGACAGGAACAATAAACTATGTTATAAACAAAACTTTAATCTTACGTTAAACAAAACAATGAAAAAGCACTTCAAAACAACAATAATAAGCAATGCAAAGTGAATGGGTGAGTAAGTTAGATGAATCTCGTGGTGAGAACAATGTATTCTAACAAAATCATTAAATTTGGGGTTACCTTATAACATTTAAGGTAAGAATACAGGGATGATTTACAGCAGAAAGGCGAGTGTAAACAAAAGATAATGAGAAGAATGGAATGAAGATGGCGCTGAAATAAGGTGATGTATTTACAAAGAAAATGGAAAAATAAACATTAGACAAATCAGATATGTTAGCATATGTACAACATATGGGGATATCACAATATATATACATATATATATACATATATATATATATATATATATATATATATATATATATATATATATATATATATATATATATATGTATATGTATATATATATATATATATATATATATATATATATATATATATATATATATATATGTATATATATATATATATATATATATATATATATATATATATATATATATATATATATATATATATATATATATATATAATGTCTCTGTGTGTTTTGAGTATTTGTATTAGATAGTTGAGATGTCAAATGATACCACAGCATAAAATATGGCAACAAGATTTGTAATATTTTCCAGCGTTCGCTGAGCTTGGACAAGGCTCCGCCTATTTCCCAAGAAGTAGTAAGAAATGCAACTCTTTGTTTGTTTTGTCATGGTAACACTAGAGACCTCTGACG
>NC_090745.1:66774175-66779175 GCF_036898095.1 Palaemon carinicauda | reverse complement strand
GAGGAAGGTTGGCTATAACCTCAATATTAGCATGTTTAGGAGCAACCTTCCCCAAACCAACCTCATGACCCAGATACGTCACTAATAGCCTTACCAAACTCACACTTACCGATGTTTACAACCAAACTAGCCTTTCGTAAAACCTGAAAGAGTTTTCTTAACCTTTCAACATGGGTTTTCCAGTCCTGACTATATACCACCAAGTCATCAATATATATTTCGGTACCCTCCAGCCCGCATATCACCCTATTCATAAGGCGCTGGAACGTACAGGCTGCCTTTTTCAAACCAAAAGGCATCACCTTACACTCATATAACCCATTGGGGGTGACAAATGCCGAAATCTCACGGGCCCTGTGAGACAATGGCACCTGCCAATAACCCTTCAATAAGTCTAATTTCGTTACAAATCTGGCATTACCTATTCGGTCTATTAAATCGTCAATCCGGGGAAGAGGGAAACTGTCACTCTTTGTTACCTGATTAACCCTACGGTAGTCAACACACATTCTATAATTACCATCTGGTTTCTTTACCAGAACAATAGGAGAACTCCAAGGACTTGAACTGGGTTGAATAAGATTGTGGTCCAGCATATACTGTACCTCCTTCTCGACTACTTTGGCTTTTTCTGGGTTCAGGCGGTAAGGAGCCTGCTTTACTGGAAGAGCATCACCAACCTCAACATCATGTTCAAGCCATGAAGTAAGCCCTGGAGCCTCTCTAAACACTTCTGGAAAAGCCGTTATCAAACATAACAAATCTTTCTTCTGGACTTCATCCAGATGTTCCAACAAAACATTTGCCTTATTAAAAATCTCAACCATAGTTCTTAAATTCTCTACAGGTACATGGTCATCAACATTATTATAAAATACAGTAGCTAGAGGACATGGCATTTCATAAACAATATTTAATGGACTTAGATTTCTACCTTCAAATTTCTTTAACCTATTAATGTGAAAATTCTACTCTTCCAAGTAGAACCTGGAGAATCTAATTCGTAGTTAAAGTCAGACACCTTTCTTATTACCTTCCATGGACCTTTAAATCTGGGTTTCAGAAAACTATCAGGGTCCATATCGAAAACCAGAACCAGATCTCCAGATTCGAAAGAACGACTAACTGCCTTACGATCATGGAATGCTTTCATACTAGCCTGGGAATCTTCCAGATTACCTTTGGCAAACTTCCAGGCACCACTCAATTTATTTTTCAAATTAGATAAAAATATATTTAGATTTTGAATTTGTTTTCGTCCCCCAATCAACACTTCAAATAACACTTCTAAAAGACCTCGAACCTCATGACCATACACCAATCTGAAAGGAGAAACACCAGTAGATTAATTTGGGTGAGTTCTTATTGCAAATAGTGCATAAGGTAGTTCCTTATCCCAACTACTCTCCCTTTCATAACAGTACTTGCCAATTATACTTTTTAAGGTTTGGTGGAACCTTTCCACAACCCCTTGACTTTCAGGATGGTATGGGACACTGGTGATGTGCTGAATGGCCAGTTCAGCACACCTGTCCTTAAAGTACTTGGAAGTAAAGTTAGTGCCACAATCTGATTGAATGGTACAAGGTAACCCATAACGACAAAAATATTCTACTAACTTTTCCCAGACAGCTTTTGACGTTACTTTCCTAATAGGGAAAGCCTCTGGGAACCGAGAAGCCCTATCCATCACAGTTAATAGATACATATATCCCGATTGAGTTCTAGGTAAAGGACCAACAACATCAATGACAATCTCAGAAAATGGTTCACCAATTACAGGGAAGGGTTTTAATGCAGCTTTTCGCAATACCTGATTAGGTTTACCCATGACCTGGCACGTTACACAAGTTCGCAAGAACTGCTTAATACACCTTCTCATATTAGGCCACCAAAAAACTTGGTTAATCTCTTAAAAGTTTTTGTTACCCCAAAGTGTCCCGAGAAAGGATCCTCATGAGCTAACTGCAGCAATTCGTCTCTGAATTGTTTAGGTACCAAAATCTGCTTATGATACTCTGAGGATTCCATAAGAGCAGAACGGCTTAATCTACACAATAATCCTCTCTCCGATACAAAACATGGCTTAGAAATATCATCCTCCTCAGTTATTTCCACATCAAATTCATCATGCTGAGCTTTTATAAAATCAGCCCTATTCCATGCTCTAACTACCTTACTACTACCACTACTTCCTACAGACTCGAGCCTTCCTACTGCTACATCTACTTGAACAGGGTCTAAATGTAACTCCTCTCCGTCCATCAAGAGGTTACGCCCTTTCCTCTGGGAGCGAGTAGTTACAGCAATGGGCAATTTATTTAAAGTTAAAATGGGAAACAATTCTTGTCCCTCCACATTACACAAGTCATTTCCTAGGATACCATCTATCCCAGGTATAGGTAGTTTATCAACAATGGCCAGATTAATATTCTTTACGACACCCAATATGTCAATCTCTCCTTCAACCACAGGAGCCGACACAACAGTGTCCGGAAAACCACTTAAAATAATATAGTTAGCGATCTTCACGTTAAGAGGTAACCTACTTCTTAACAATAAAGATCGAGCAGCACCTGTATCACTCAAAATTTTTTATTTATAACTTCCTTCTCAAATCTCAGCTTACCTGGCCAAATATACTTATTAAATGACAGTCACATGGGGGAATCATTCTCTTTATTACCTTTGTTACCAATTTCTTCATTCTCTACAGATTGTTGAGAAGCCTTAACATTATTCACCACAGCAATAGGAGAAGTAGTCTGCCTCTGTAAATACCTCTGACGAGCAAAACAATTAGCTTGGATATGTCCTGTCTTATTACACCAGTAACAGGTTCTACTTCCCACACCACTTGTTATAGTACGACTAGGATGAGCATTATTAGTTTTTGCAAAATTCCTATCTACAAAATTACCACTGGGATTACTGTTTGGTTGATTTTTAACCTGAAAATTGGAATTTGCTTTAGAGTTAGAGTAAGCCTGGAAATTAGAATTATTTTGGTTAACAAACACTCTCTTTTTACTCTCCCAGTTACCCTTGACCACAGGGAAATTACCCCTGACGTTCTCAGTACCAACCTTATGGGTCAATATATATTCATCACTCAACTGAGCAATTCTGGGAAAAGAAGTCACTTTCAAGTCTTCTAAATGAACTCTTAAATCTTTAGTACACGATTTTTAAAAATCTTCAATCAATATCAACTCTTTCAAGGCCGCCAAAGTAGTTACTTGGCGACTCTTGAGCCAATCATCAAAATGCTCCTGCTTTACACGAGCAAACTCCACATAAGTCATGTTTGGGGTTTTGTTAAAATTCCTAAACCTCTGCCTGTAGGCCTCGGGAACCAAATCATAAGCTTTTAATATCAAAGCTTTCACTTTCTCAGAATCCCGAGATACTTGCTCCTCTATGGCATTATAAACCTTCTGAGCCTTGCCCAGTAAGCGACATTGAATCAACACTGTCCAGACCTCCCTAGGCCAAGACAACCTAGAAGCAACCCTTTCGAAAGCCTTAAAGAATTCAGGCACATTCTCCTCAGTAAAACAAGGTACAAGTTTTAGAGCATCCCCAAAACTAAACTTTTCCCCAATATCTTCATGGATGCGGGTACTCTCACACTTCTTACCTCGCTGGATCTTGGCCAGCTCTAACTGCATGCTAAGCATCGTTCCCTCATGTGCTCTGATTCTCTCAAACTCCTCGAACTCTAACTTCTTTAGTTCCAACATGTTCTGGAAATCCTTAACTAGTGGCTTATTTTCTCCTTTGACCGAACGAGTAGGAACAGCTGGAGACACATTATCAGTACGAGGAACCCCCTCAGTCTGACTTTTACCATCAGGCAGACTGCCATACCCTTCAAAAATCAGTCCACATTGAGACGGATCCTGAAAAAGACCCTATCCCGGAGCCCCTTCTACATCAGACTCACTCATGCTTTCACTAGTTAATTCATCAGCAGTTTGTTTAAGTTCACACAGCCTATTCTTTACCAAATTATATACGACCATTTTAAATTCCCTATTTGTCAAAGAAATGCCTAATGACATAGCACAAGCTTGAAAAATTTTGTTTAGTCAGAGCACTCAAATACCTAATACAATTCTCAGAAGCCAAAAATTCGGCAGGGTTAAACTCTACATCAGACATTGTGAAAAAGAAAAGGAAGGTGATGAGGCACAACAAAAATAAATACTGAGAAATCTCACCCAGAGCACAGTCTGGTAACTCGCACCACCGATCGAGTTTGTCCTGGATCCTGTCACGGTCACCAAAATATGTTACGAACTCCCTCTAGGAGAAAGCCATAACGGGTTCTTTTATCTTATTCTCAAATCCAGTGACCAAAACACAAATCAGTAGGAGCGAGGAAAACCAGAAAGACACAAGGGCAAAAATTTCACAATATTTATTACAACAATAAAGGTACTAACACTGATGGGCCACAAAAAGTAATAAATTGATTAAGTACAATATGCCATCGATTAACTCAATGAGTCACCTAAAGTGAAAACTAAACCTTACTCATAGTGAGGAAATCAAATCTTTAATGTTAAGGTACCCAAAAGCCTTTACTCACCACGCTAACCTATTACTAAAAAGATAGGAAAGAAGTGGAAGAAAATACAAAAAGAAACAATAATCCTACTTATATCACAATAATCTAAACCTTAATATTAAAGTACATAATCTTACAACACTCTCATTAAACCTTCAACAGCTTTGACAATAGTTAAATGCACAAATATATCGGTCCTATGACACAGACCGGTACCGATATAGATGAGTCCATTTGCTGCTCAAAAATGTGGTCACAAGTAGTCAATCTCATCAGTAGAACAGCCCTTCACAACCGTTGGTGGATATGCACTTTCAGTCTACGGCTCGACAAAATACAGGGGATGTTCCTCTTACCTGAGAGAAGCCTCCCTACTTTCTCCAACAAGGCCACTCTGGTGCTGATACAGTAGATATATCCATCAAAG
>NC_090745.1:66766675-66771675 GCF_036898095.1 Palaemon carinicauda | reverse complement strand
ATTTTATATGATTATTACATCTGTTTCATTTTTTTTTTCATTTCTGCATTCAATTTCCTCACTAGGCTGTTTTTCCTGCATTTCCATTTAGCGTCGTATCTTAGCTTGTAATAATAATAATAATAATAATAATAATAATAATAATAATAATAATAATAACAATAATAATAATAATGATAATGTGAGGGTGTGTCTTTGAGTGTGTCTGTATATGAAAGCTGTTATATACAATATATATGTTCACATTGGAAGAATGTTATAAAATGACCTGCTTCGTAAAAACAAAGAGGAGGAATGGCATTTTATGGGATTTGTAAAGGACCTTTCCCTCAATTGCCCTTGTAGTCCAGTAAATCTAGCCCAAAATAGGGGGTGACCCAGGACAAATTGCCAGAAAAACGAAACCACTTTCATATGTTTAAGTTAGACCTGCCACATGATATATCAAAAATGTAGAAAAATATATTTGGTGGAACATGGTAAAATATGCAAATTAAGGTAGCCATTACTAAAATTTCTGTTTTTGCCTATACTGACAAAAGTAATAGAGCTAGACTTATGAAAATGATATCCATACCCATATTTTCATGGTCAAGGAATCATATGAGACCAATCTTAGGGATTTGTGATGATTACATCATAATGAATTCAATATGGTTGCCGTGGTAAGCACGAAAAAACTGAAAATCGCAGTAACTTTTACAGAATCCCACCAAAGACAGCAAACTTGGTGTCTATGTGAATGATTATTAAGCTTTCACATGTAGTAGTTATGAGGACTCTCCACAAAATGATGATTAAAAACCAGGACAGATGTTATAAGTCCAAACTGGAGAGTGGTACTAGGTGTTCCGGATGAGAGTAAATGTAACCGTGCCTAATGCACGACACCCGCCTCTGTCATATAGAAGAAATGCCTAAACTGTTTAACCATCATGTTTATTCAGAAGGTCGGGTTAAAAAACCAAGCTTTCATTCTAATATACCAAACTTTGCTTTGTTTTTTAACCCGACCTTCTGAATAAACATGATGGTTAAACGGTTTAGAGGCGGGTGTCGTGCATGAGGCAGGGTTACATTTACTCTCGTCCGGAACACCTAGTACCACTCTCCAGTTTGGACTTATAACATCTGTCCTGGTTTTTAATCATCATTTTGTGGTGAGTCCTCATAACTACTACATGTGAAAGTTTGAGCTCATTCTTTACTTATTTTAACACACTTCTGATCAGTTTCTCTATTTTGCAGGATGCTTGACTGTGTGTTCTGTGGCAAGCCAATTCACAATGGTGAGGCGCTGACAAAGCTGACGCAAAAGGGATGTGATGGAATTGCAAGGGCGTGTGTTGAACGGAATGAAACTGTTGCTGTGGCACCTGGACAACAAATACATACATTGTGTCGCAATAATTTCATCAATCCAAATTGCATACAAAGAGACAAACGTAAGCTTGACGAAGAGGACAATCAATCGAATGACAATCGTATTAGTCTCCGTTCAGCAACTCCAACCCATTCTATCAAGGACCATTGCGTATTCTGTGGTGTAGGCGATAGATACAATGGGAGGAAGACAGACTATAAACTCATTTCAGTGCGAACAAAAATATATTCCAAAAGTATCATGGAATGTTGTGATAAACGCAATGACTCATGGTCTGAGACAGTGAAAGCAAGATTAGTTGTTGCTGGAGAAGACCTTTTTGCAGCTGAGGGTGTCTATCACAAGGCTTGTGACTCGAACTTTAGAAAGGGCAATCAGATACCACAGTTCCTCAGCTGTACAAAAAATGAGTACGGCACCAGTGCAAAAAAAATAAAAGTTGGATGCCCAGGGGATTCAGAAAAAGAATCTGCTTTCCTTAAAGCTGTTGAAAATTTAGAAGCAAATGATGTAGAACAGAAAACTGTCAACGATATAATCACAAAGATGGCAGAACTATTAGGACCCAATTGTGAACCGTATACGTTTAAACATACGAAAAAAATGCTTCAGAAACACTTTGGTGACAGCATTTTGATAACTGAGATTAATGGTACTGAAAATGTTGTGACATTCAGGCGTAAGGCACAATCTATACTCAACAATTTCTATCAGCAATCAAGGCAGCTTGACTGTGAGTTAGAAAAGTTACGAATGGTAGAGGCAGCCGCCAACTTAATTAAGAGCGACATAAAGTCAATCATTCAGTCCAAGGAGTTATATCCGAGTACACTTGAGATGGCTTCAACTGAGAAGACTCTGTCATATATCCCAAATTCATTGAAACGTTTTCTTGATGTCCTATTTGTTGGAAAGGAGAAGAATTTAAAGATAAGCTCAGTTGGTCAAGCAATGATGCAGGCAACCCGCCCTAGGGTTATCACTGCTCCACTCCAGCTAGGCCTGGGTGTTCAGTTACATCATCACTTTGCTTCTAGATTTCTGTTAGATACCCTGTACCAGCATGGATTTACATCCTCCTACTCCGAGGTACTTAAATATGAACGATGTGCAGCTGTAAGCGCAGGCATTGACATTCCAGGTTTTCTTCAAGGTCACTTTATGCAGTATGTGGCAGATAATGTCGACCACAACATCAGAACACTTGATGGCAGTGGAACTTTCCACGGAATGGGAATTATCACCGCGATCACTCCCAAAATTGACCATGCATCAGTAATCAAACGTATAAGTATGTCTGCAGAGGACATTGCAAAGGTTGGGAGGATACGTATACATCAATTCTCTCCAATGAATGAAGGCTTGGCTACATTGAAGTATGAGAAACTGAAGGGAGATGATGAAATGCTAGGAGACAGGCTCATGGACATAGACCTGTTATGGAAAGTGTCATTCTGTGCGAAACCTCGCCGACCTGGATGGTCCGGGATGATGCAGCTGATAACTCATGGTGAGCATCCAGGACAGGCATCTACTATGTTTTTGCCCATGATAGACTTAAACCCAAGTGATATGAATTGTGTCTATTCTACCCTCATCTTTGTTTCTGACCATGCACATCGATATGGAGTGACACCCATAATAACGTTTGACCAACCTCTCTGGTGGAAAGCCATGACAATAGTGGAAAGTGAAGATCCAAGCACACAGCTACATTCAGTTATAATCCGTCTTGGAGGTTTTCACACTTTAATGAGTTTTCTCGGGAGCATAGGACACTTGATGGCCGGAACTGGACTCCAAGAATTGCTGGAAATGATCTTTGCTTCCAATACCGTTACACACATTATGAGTGGAAAGGCTGTTGCAAGGGCTGTACGTGGTCACCTGTTGCTTGACACTGCTTTGAACACAGCTTTGATTGCAAAAACATTCGGCCTTCAGCTAAATGGCACCTCTGCTACAGAAGATCACGACGATGAGGATAGCTCAACGGTCATGGAGTTTCAGGATGATAACACCTTTGAGGATATAGATCCTTTATCGGTTTCAGTTCTTAATGGTGCGGAAATCCCTCTCCCAACTGAAATTCAGGAACTTGGAATTTTAGTTATGAACTTCTAGAAGGACAAATGGTACCATCTGAGATAAGTTCATCACCAGCATTCCATTCTGTCAAGGAAAGATTACTGAATGCACTAAATGCAGTAGAACATAAAACAGGGAAACTGTGGGTTATGTATATGAAATTGATTGACATTGTTCGGAACTTCCTGAGGTCCGAACGAACAGGTGACTGGAAGTTGCATCTTGCAACCTTGCAAAATATGTTGCCTTATTTTGCTGCCTCTGGACATAACTTGTACACAAAGTCGGTGTACCTATATCTGCAGAAAATGTGGAAGCTGGAGGATTCCAATCCAGATATCTACTCCAACTTCATGGACGGTTTGCACGTCGTGCGAAGGTCGGATCGTTATTGGGCAGGACTGTCCCCAGATTTGGTTATAGAACAAGTTCTCATGAGAAGCCTTAAAACAACGGGTGGTTTGACGAGAGGACGGGGTATGACAGAAACACAGCGACTGGTATGGTGTCTGTCCAGACCTATTTGCGCAGAGGTCAATGATGCCATGCAGGAACTGACTTCAGTTAAGTATGCAACAAGTGAGCAGCATAAAGATCTGTCAAAGGCACGTCAGGCAAAGGACATAGCCGATACCAACAAACTCGTTTCAATACTGGCAGAAAGGAATCCATTTGAAGAAAGTATGTCATTGCAAAATATTGTGACAGGGGTAGCTACTAGAGAGGACGTTAATGTAGAGTTAGCCAAGGAAGTTGGACAGAAAATTCTTGAGGATATGACAGGAAATATTGTTAATCAATATGTATTTCGGAAACGAAATCAGGTTATAACACCAGAATCAAAGTCAACTATCAAAATTGATGGGGAGAAAGTGAACATCGATCCCCAGCTACTGTTTCAGAGACTGGTGATCGCCGGAACACAGGCTACAGATCTGCTGGATGCCTTTCAGTATGAACTATGCTCTTATCCACCAGCTCTGTTTGAGACCAGGCACGTTCAGCTTAAAGCCAACAAACCAGCCCTTGCAAAAGCTATTTGGGATTTGATCCCACAGGATGATCGTCCGGACAAACCTTCCAATTGCCAATATGTACTCGATGGTGGTGCCCTACTTCACAGGATTCCATGGCAAATTGGAGACACCTATAAGTCGATCCTTCAAAGGTACACGTCATATGTGAAGAAACGTTATGGAAAGGCAGTCATCGTTTTTGATGGTTACACCAGTGGGCCATCAACGAAAGATAGTACCCATCAAAGACGCCTAGGAACGCGCCAAGGAAGAGCAGTCAATTTTCAAACTCAGATGTCGCTCAAGATTAAAAAAGAGGAATTCCTATCAAATGATGAAAACAAGCAACGTTTCATTAATTTGCTTGGTGATTCCCTTGAAGCTGCTGGTTGTGAAGTTCACCACGCAAAAGATGATGCTGATCTACTTATTGTCCAGACCGCAATAAAGGTTGTGTCGCAGTGTAATGTTATTCTCGTTGGAGATGATACAGATCTTCTTGTCCTTCTATG
>NC_090745.1:66726675-66756675 GCF_036898095.1 Palaemon carinicauda | reverse complement strand
TTACGGTTATGTTGATTGACCAAATTGATGGTGTATTTTCTAACCTGCGTTCATTACTCGAATTTCCGCAATAATTTGAGCGGGTCCCCTTAACAGAGATCGTAATATAACTATGAAGCCCGGATCTACCAGAATGAGAGAGAGAGAGAGAGAGAGAGAGAGAGAGAGAGAGAGAGAGAGAGAGAGAGAGAGAGAGCTTTCTATTTCTTGTCAAGCTATCAGATTTTTTCATGAAGTGAAGTAATTCTTTTTTTTAAATTTCCTACAAAACAACATAATAATTAATTTTTTTTAGTTGCACAATATGAAAGACAACAATGATATTCTTTTTTCGTCTAAATGATTTAAAAATTGTGATACAAGTAAAATGAAGACTAAACCAGATGATAAGATTTTTTTTTACCACATTTGGAAGCCTGCTGGAGCCAGTCAATATGCGGTGAACTTTCATGAAGATGAGGGTGACCAGAGATTGATATAGAAATTACCTGGAAATATTCTAGTTTTATTCCCCTTAATGCAAAATTTAGCACAATTTTTAAGGATAACCCAAAATGCATGAATAAAGTTTACTCATTTGTTTATGCTAAATAAGTAAGATAGAAAGTAAACATAATTCGACGGCAAGATTTGTGACTGACTTTAGTCTCAGGATACTGTGAGATAAATTCTTAAGATTCGTTCAGTTAGTGATGGTCCTAAATCCTAACCCTAAACAAGGGCAGTAGGAGGGACAAGAAAGTCGAGAGGCGCTTTTTTTTTTTTTTTTCTAAATACTGTAAGCATAAGTATTACTCACTTGAACTTTTTCTTTTTCTTTATTTCGAATGGGTAAGATAATTTTCTTAAAGTTTTCTTATAAAGTTTAGGTCCTTCCAAGTATTATTTTGTCTTTTGTTTATTGATTATAGTAGGATCTCAAAGTTTTTTTTAGTGCTATTCTGAGACACTGAAGGATGGTTTTGATCATCTCAAATTTCCTAGAAATTCAAGTAAAAACGCGAATAAAACAAAATTCAGCAGTTTAAACAAATACCATGTTGGTTTTCTATTTTCATTTAAAATTATATACACCATTTTGATATGTTAGTGAATTCAAGGTGCGTCTGGTGGATTTAGCATCTTTCAATCTGGCAACGGTACACGCTTAATATTTATGCTTGCTAATACTTTGAAAATAAAAGAAAACTTCATAATTCAAAATATTCGATGCTACATTATACCTATAATTTAACGGTCTTTTTACTGGATCAATTTCTTTTTAAATAATTTAACTTAAGTTATTGAATTGAACATTTTCTCTACATCTAGAATATCTTATCTTCATTTACGACTTCAGTCGACCAATTTTGTTTATTTTCATAACCATTACTGAAGCCGCAGAAATCACTGCACACGAGATAATATTTATTGCTCCCGCATCTCAATATTCCACATGGCTATGAGCTCTAATAAAGCCTCTGGAATTGGTGAATTGTTGCAGAAAATTGACTTCAAGTGCCCATCTTGAAGTATCTATGACTAGTCTGTCACTGTTGGAACAACGGGGCAAAGTGTATATGATGACTTCCGGACAAGCTGAATGAAAAGTGAGTTTTCAGTATGAGATTTGATAGTCCCGGGTGTGGGAGTGATTTGTCGCCCTTCTTTGCCCTTCTTTGCCCTTATGTCCAAATAGCAGTCCTTTCAACTCTCTGTCAGAAATTAATTTTATACTTGAAGTCTTATCGAGTAGGCACATGTATCTTTCCCTTTGCCTAAAAATCAATTCTGGTAGTCTGGATGTTAGTCTAAATATTCTAAATACTTCAAGTATTTTGTCACCACTTTGCCAAAATAATTTCAAATTGGCTTCCGTCGAATGTTCTTTTGTTGTCAGTTCACTTAAAAGCATACTTTCCACTTAAAGCATCTCCGCTTTCCTTGCTAGGGTACATATAGCATCTTCTGACTGAAATTGTGTCTCCTTTTTTTGTTTTTGGTAGTAGAATTGTCAGTGGTAGACTCTTATGATAACTACCAGATAGCAAAACAAAGACATTTGTATAAAGAGATAATAAATCTGCCTTGGATCATACCTGTGCCTGGTGTTTATTGCATTAGGTAGAATTATAGTTGATATGCTTCCTCCAAATTATGATGTCTTGTTTGCATACTTTCCTTTCTCACTATAGAAGAGAGACTACATGTTGCCCATATTTTTTTTTTTTTTTTTTTTTTTGGTGCATTACTCGTACTTCCTTTGGATTTTTCCAAAACACTGTACATCTGATTAGTTAAACTTAGTCATATGTGATGTGTAGGCATACATTTGATTACAATTTGCAGGCCATTGCAGAATATTAGGTGTATATAAAACACAATTGTAATTTTCTTTTATTGAAACGGAAATGCATGATGGACTCATGTAAACTCTTTAGTAATATAAACTAATAAATATATAGATATTCAAACGAAAAGAATAAAATAACTTAATAAATTGAATCACACATAAAAATAATCAAAAGGGGATGGAAATGGAAATAAGGTAGCATACAAGCCAACTTTAATAAATCATACATAAGAAAAATAACAGTTAATAATATTGCGCATATAAAAATTGTAAAAAAAAAGAAAAAAAAAATAACATATAAGCAAGCTAAAATTGGATCATGAATTACATGCAAATAAACTCTAATATAATTATAAATATTTCTTCATGAATTGAATACATCGTGCAAACATAAGACAAAGCAATTATGCAAACACAGAAAGCACAGACAGTATACAGACATTCAATGCTCATGAAAATACAAATACAAACAAATGAAGTTTACAAATACTGTAAAATGTTAGTCTTTATTTAGGAAATATAAAAGAAAAAAATAAGACAAGGAATACTAACAAAATAATATGTTAAAGCGGTTTACTCCTGTAATGCTACTCAGGTGTGCAAACATACTGAAATATTCATACACTTATAAGTTAAATCAAAGTTAAATATAATACATACCACTAAACATGTTCCTAACGACAAATATGTCAGGTCCTGAGAAATACATTATTTCAATAGCTTTATGACCAAATAAAAGAGTTTGAGAAAAGTGTATTGCGGATGCCTAGCCTTAATCTTATACCGTATCCATTATCAGTGGGGCTTACTCATGTGTAGCACATATTTCATGCATCATACTGTTAGTACTCACCGTTCTTTGTCCTTAGGGAACCTGTGAAACACCTAATGAGTATCGGTTTCTTTTCGTGTATTGCAAAAACACACTGTGTGACTTATTCACTGTTGGCGCCATGATTTCGTTGTGTCAACTGTCAAATTCTGAATATATACAAACTGACGACAAACGATGTATACCTACAACGCCATCTAAATACTGAGCGGTCAAACTATTGTGTTCACTTTGGAGTTGCCAACTAGTGTATTAACATTCTATTTTGAGCCTTCCTATCTTCCTTCAGTATATAGTCTTTGATAATAACTAAAAGAATCTATTAGACGTGTTATGGCGTATGGACGTCCGCCATGGTTGTGGTAGGCTTACCATCGCCGGTGGGCCTAGCAAGGGTTGCACACTCACGAGCAGGACTCGAACTTAGCTGCTTAACTCACATAGTCTGTGCGTTCTTATTTACCCTACATTGCTGAGGGTTTTAGGGCTTATCTCGCCTATGGGTAGCAGTAGCAGGTGATGTAACCGCACCATACTGGTTCTCACTCTGTGTCCCCTCTCCCCGGTTTACATAATACAAACTTTGGCTCGGACGGCGGTGAGATCTACAGCAAATGGACACTTATCAATTTACATTATAAAAAAATAAATGATTCTTATCCTTAAAAGGCACCAATGGTAATGGACGTTAGCCGTTAGTTGTGGCTATCTTCAAAAATGCACCAAGGCGTAATTATCTTGGGCGGTGTCGTTCATGGGCGCCTTAGGGGGTCAATCCCATCTTGCCTGGGGGGTCCTAGGTATGGGTATGCCCCTCAGATTTATGTCATTGGACTATCTTTGCGTGTCCCTCCAACCTCCTTGCCTGTAACGAAGAATTTGAAAACAACAAAATGGTCTAATAATCATTTGTCAGATGCCATGTCTCCTTGACTTTGCGTCTGGTAGGCTAAGCAAGCACAGCGAACGATTTTAATAACCATCATTCCAATATCTGTGTATTTTAACATACTTTTTACTTGTGACAAACTCCCCCCTACCAAGTTACAGTTTCTCCTGGAACTGTGGTAGTTTCCAAAGAAAAGAATTACTATAAATTTTACTTGCAATTCAAACCCCAAATAGCTTCTGAGTGTCAGAAACATAACTTATTTTACTTAATATTAGTCCAAAACAAACAAAACTCAAATGGGACTGTTCTGTTGTGCTTAGCCTTGATCATACATAATCATAAACTCTCATAAAAAAAAAAAAAAAAAATCTGCATTCAAGTTACAAAATCTGAACCAAAAAAAGATCGCATATATCATAATAATAGTTATATGGATTACCACATAAAAAATACAATATGAGTAACGAGAAATGAAGCACCAAAATACTCAAAGGTTATATATTAGCAAATGAAATCTGAAACCAAGACTTCCATCATTATAACAAATCATACAAAAATACTCATTATCAGCAAACGTATGTTAAAGATAATTCCAAAAGAGAATTAATCATCAATCAATACCACACATGTCTGTGTTCATGATATACGTACTTTATATATAAACATGTATGGATGCTGTATGATTTATTAAAAGAACATATAATAGAGGACAGTGACTGCAAAGTTTCAATTTATACAACAGAAAGTATCCGTTGTATTTGAAAATAATTAACTTTTCTAAATCCTACAGTCTATTAGTGAATGCAGTCATCATATAGAAAGAACGAATACCTTCATATGTCAATCCTATACTCTAGCTCATTCATTGGACTCTCAGTCTGAAAGAGATCTAAGATATAGTACTGGAAAAAAAAACAATACATTATACATTCGTTCTAAACCAAAAATGATAGTTGCTACCAAAAAAAGAAACTCTTAAATTACCTACAAGAAAAGTTTCAAAAAAAAAAAAAAAAAAAAAAAAAAAAAAAAAAAAAAAAAATTCCCGCAAAATCAATACATATATACACATCCTAAATATCCACTCTTCATAGATACTTTCGTATGTCCTGGGTATACTTGGATCCAATACAGTTATTATCAAATAGTGAAAATAATAGCTATCAGGTATGGTCATAATATTCAAAGAAACCATAAGAAAAGATCATCATCAAAATAATGAAACATCATCTGATATCTTTAAAACATAACAAAACATCTTTTAGACATCTTTAGCCATGATAAAACGTTATCCAATATCTTTAAACAGCTGTATCAAAAATTAATCAATGCGCATCATCATCAACAGTTAACTCACTGTATCATACTAACAAAAAGTATCTTAATCAAACAAAGCTCAGTTCCTCCACTCGGAACACTTCCGCAGGCTTCTGCAAGTATCCATTCAAAAACAACAAAAGGGTACCAGTACAACTACTCATTACAGCTATGCCTATACTCTGCATTAAATAAGGCATGCCTGGGATCCCCGGAACCACTCCTTGGGTGGGAGTGCTTTCCCGACCCCTGCCTTCCTTGGGTGCCTAGAGGGCAGTCCTCCTCGGAACATTTTGTTCTAAGGGCAAAGCTTCCTTTACCAGCAGAGGATTCATCAGCACAACTGGTCTGACACCAGAGAAGACCTCTCCTTATACAGACAAACTAAACACGTTTCATAATCCAGATATGGTACCTCAGGCTTTTTGGGCTCAGGCCATGTCGTCCTGATGGAAGTTCCTTTATTAGTAGTTTCCTAGGTTATATTTGACTACAGTGATATATCCCAGATAATTTACCAAAGGTATCCAGAATTCTAACTCCTGAAGCGAATATCCCTTAAAATTGGATATCCCATAACCAGAGGACGTATTCTTGACACATCTCATAGCTATCTACACCCCTAATAGCGTTTCCGCTTCAAGGGGGAAAAAGGGGCAAGAATATAGGAGAGTCGTTAAAGAGGCAACGCTCTCGACACTCCTACTGTACTGTAAATAGTGCGCTGAATCGCCACCGCGAGGCCCCACCAAGCCATTCTTTCTCTTGTAGCTTCGTTGACCGGAGTTATCCCGTGTTATCTCTTGCTATTATGGAGTTATTTGTCGCTATGATGTCTTCAACAGCCTCATCAGCTTCTGGAAAGTTAAGTAATATCTTTGAAATGTGTAAATGTAAGCTCTTGCCAGTTTTATTCTTCGATTGAGATTGTAATTAACGTAAAAAGAGCTGTTGCCAACCGGATGGCGTCATGAACGCGGTCGTTCTTCTTGTACATTTAGTTAGCCAGAACGACTTTCCCGGCATTATTTGCTTTAATAACTTTAGCTATTTAGTATTTTAGCTAGAGTTTTTTATATTATGTCATTGTTGTCGTGGATTTGGCTATTTATGTTCGAGCCTCAGGAGTGCTAAGCTTCCTAGCCTAGGCACCTACACACTTCATGCATGATATCACCTTCCTGGTAAAGTTTTATTGAGGCTCGGGCAATATTTTATACAATTAAGATATTACTGCATAAATTCTCCTCTTCCAAGATAGTATACAAGAGAGTTTCGGTGAACGATTCTCTATGTTCCTAGACTTACTAGCCTAGGGGCTTTAGTATACTTTCCTACGTGTCCCAAATTGGTCTTGTATTGTCTTCTAAGGTGAGGTTGATGCCTCCTATACCTTCTAAGTCGATACCAATTTCTTGGCGAGATTTAAGAGCAATTCCCCTTCCCTCTGATAAGCCTAGGCTACCCTCAGTTAGCTTTGCTGTGAACTGAATTCTGGCAAAGTTTACTGGGGTGTTTCGTTTCTTTCTCTTAACCACTGAGTCGGTTGTTGAGTTTAGAACGGGACATCAGAGTAAAGTCTGCGTTAGGCATATTACTGTCTCGGTGAAATAATTTCCCAAGTCAGGTTAAGTTGTCTATACAGGAGGCTAGGCCTCCTTAGACCATACGTGGATGTTTTTGTTTTACAATTCCTCCTTCCTCGGTCAAGCAGACAGTCCTATGCTAGTGGATCTCAGACCGAAGAAATGATTTCTTCATTGTCTAAGATACCTGGTACGAGATTCTGTTTTCTTGCGAGATTGTGTCCTATGGCCGCTTTCTCACTTGACTAACCCAACCGGGGGAAAGGATTTCCCCTACTTGAGGTTACCTTATGAGATCAGAATCCTTTAAGTTGGGTAATGCCTTCGGGTATTACCTTATTTATAGGACTTTTCCCCCTTCCCCGCTGTCTCTTTTGTGTTGGATGAACCATCACCCTCACTGGCCGTCAGTCTACATTTGACCCTAAGGGTAATCTATGGAACTGGCCTGAGGTTCCCTGTCTGCTGCAGGCCAGGCCGGCTGCCGGCATGTACCCTCTTAATCATGAGAGTGTTCTTCAGTTATCCCTTGGACTGCCTTCCATAACCCATATGGATGGGATATGGTTGGGTGGAAGCCCTAATATAATTCCCCCTTCCACTTGAACCCTCGTTCGGAATGTAGGCCGGCAAGGCTGAGCCTTTTCCTTCCTCCTTCCTCTCTCTTTTTCTCTACCTTTCCTTATTCTGGGCCGGCCGTCGGCAGCTTATAGCTGTCGGCGGCCATGTTGGTTGTCTGTCGGCCGTGAGTTACTCTGTCGCCAATTGCCGGGGGTGTCGCTGAGCAATAACCCAATGACAATAAGCATACTATGACCAGTGGCTGGCAACTAAGTTGTCGGTCAGCAGTCGGCCACCCAAATCATAGATCTGAAGACAGTAACTGCCTTCAATAGCCCAGAATATATATACATTCTTTACTGATATTTTATTTTTGTTTTATAGCAGATTATCAAATCAATAAATATATAGTGCATGTAATTATAGGTAAACTAATTAGGCAAACGCAAGATTGAAATTATTGAGAGTACCATTTGCTTAATGAATATTTCCGAAATGGCATAGCTGTACCTAATATTTTATATTGCTTAAACAAGTACATCCCTATCTCCTGCCTGGCACTGACTGTCAATTTGGTAAACATTTAGCTATAAATCTAGGATTTCGATTAAATCGTTACGGTTATGTTGATTGACCAAATTGATGGTGTATTTTCTAACCTGCGTTCATTACTCGAATTTCCGCAATAATTTGAGCGGGTCCCCTTAACAGAGATCGTAATATAACTATGAAGCCCGGATCTACCAGAATGAGAGAGAGAGAGAGAGAGAGAGAGAGAGAGAGAGAGAGAGAGAGAGAGAGAGAGAGAGAGAGAGCTTTCTATTTCTTGTCAAGCTATCAGATTTTTTCATGAAGTGAAGTAATTCTTTTTTTTAAATTTCCTACAAAACAACATAATAATTAATTTTTTTTAGTTGCACAATATGAAAGACAACAATGATATTCTTTTTTCGTCTAAATGATTTAAAAATTGTGATACAAGTAAAATGAAGACTAAACCAGATGATAAGATTTTTTTTTACCACATTTGGAAGCCTGCTGGAGCCAGTCAATATGCGGTGAACTTTCATGAAGATGAGGGTGACCAGAGATTGATATAGAAATTACCTGGAAATATTCTAGTTTTATTCCCCTTAATGCAAAATTTAGCACAATTTTTAAGGATAACCCAAAATGCATGAATAAAGTTTACTCATTTGTTTATGCTAAATAAGTAAGATAGAAAGTAAACATAATTCGACGGCAAGATTTGTGACTGACTTTAGTCTCAGGATACTGTGAGATAAATTCTTAAGATTCGTTCAGTTAGTGATGGTCCTAAATCCTAACCCTAAACAAGGGCAGTAGGAGGGACAAGAAAGTCGAGAGGCGCTTTTTTTTTTTTTTTCTAAATACTGTAAGCATAAGTATTACTCACTTGAACTTTTTCTTTTTCTTTATTTCGAATGGGTAAGATAATTTTCTTAAAGTTTTCTTATAAAGTTTAGGTCCTTCCAAGTATTATTTTGTCTTTTGTTTATTGATTATAGTAGGATCTCAAAGTTTTTTTTAGTGCTATTCTGAGACACTGAAGGATGGTTTTGATCATCTCAAATTTCCTAGAAATTCAAGTAAAAACGCGAATAAAACAAAATTCAGCAGTTTAAACAAATACCATGTTGGTTTTCTATTTTCATTTAAAATTATATACACCATTTTGATATGTTAGTGAATTCAAGGTGCGTCTGGTGGATTTAGCATCTTTCAATCTGGCAACGGTACACGCTTAATATTTATGCTTGCTAATACTTTGAAAATAAAAGAAAACTTCATAATTCAAAATATTCGATGCTACATTATACCTATAATTTAACGGTCTTTTTACTGGATCAATTTCTTTTTAAATAATTTAACTTAAGTTATTGAATTGAACATTTTCTCTACATCTAGAATATCTTATCTTCATTTACGACTTCAGTCGACCAATTTTGTTTATTTTCATAACCATTACTGAAGCCGCAGAAATCACTGCACACGAGATAATATTTATTGCTCCCGCATCTCAATATTCCACATGGCTATGAGCTCTAATAAAGCCTCTGGAATTGGTGAATTGTTGCAGAAAATTGACTTCAAGTGCCCATCTTGAAGTATCTATGACTAGTCTGTCACTGTTGGAACAACGGGGCAAAGTGTATATGATGACTTCCGGACAAGCTGAATGAAAAGTGAGTTTTCAGTATGAGATTTGATAGTCCCGGGTGTGGGAGTGATTTGTCGCCCTTCTTTGCCCTTCTTTGCCCTTATGTCCAAATAGCAGTCCTTTCAACTCTCTGTCAGAAATTAATTTTATACTTGAAGTCTTATCGAGTAGGCACATGTATCTTTCCCTTTGCCTAAAAATCAATTCTGGTAGTCTGGATGTTAGTCTAAATATTCTAAATACTTCAAGTATTTTGTCACCACTTTGCCAAAATAATTTCAAATTGGCTTCCGTCGAATGTTCTTTTGTTGTCAGTTCACTTAAAAGCATACTTTCCACTTAAAGCATCTCCGCTTTCCTTGCTAGGGTACATATAGCATCTTCTGACTGAAATTGTGTCTCCTTTTTTTGTTTTTGGTAGTAGAATTGTCAGTGGTAGACTCTTATGATAACTACCAGATAGCAAAACAAAGACATTTGTATAAAGAGATAATAAATCTGCCTTGGATCATACCTGTGCCTGGTGTTTATTGCATTAGGTAGAATTATAGTTGATATGCTTCCTCCAAATTATGATGTCTTGTTTGCATACTTTCCTTTCTCACTATAGAAGAGAGACTACATGTTGCCCATATTTTTTTTTTTTTTTTTTTTTTTTTTGGTGCATTACTCGTACTTCCTTTGGATTTTTCCAAAACACTGTACATCTGATTAGTTAAACTTAGTCATATGTGATGTGTAGGCATACATTTGATTACAATTTGCAGGCCATTGCAGAATATTAGGTGTATATAAAACACAATTGTAATTTTCTTTTATTGAAACGGAAATGCATGATGGACTCATGTAAACTCTTTAGTAATATAAACTAATAAATATATAGATATTCAAACAAAAAGAATAAAATAACTTAATAAATTGAATCACACATAAAAATAATCAAAAGGGGATGGAAATGGAAATAAGGTAGCATACAAGCCAACTTTAATAAATCATACATAAGAAAAATAACAGTTAATAATATTGCGCATATAAAAATTGTAAAAAAAAAGAAAAAAAAATAACATATAAGCAAGCTAAAATTGGATCATGAATTACATGCAAATAAACTCTAATATAATTATAAATATTTCTTCATGAATTGAATACATCGTGCAAACATAAGACAAAGCAATTATGCAAACACAGAAAGCACAGACAGTATACAGACATTCAATGCTCATGAAAATACAAATACAAACAAATGAAGTTTACAAATACTGTAAAATGTTAGTCTTTATTTAGGAAATATAAAAGAAAAAAATAAGACAAGGAATACTAACAAAATAATATGTTAAAGCGGTTTACTCCTGTAATGCTACTCAGGTGTGCAAACATACTGAAATATTCATACACTTATAAGTTAAATCAAAGTTAAATATAATACATACCACTAAACATGTTCCTAACGACAAATATGTCAGGTCCTGAGAAATACATTATTTCAATAGCTTTATGACCAAATAAAAGAGTTTGAGAAAAGTGTATTGCGGATGCCTAGCCTTAATCTTATACCGTATCCATTATCAGTGGGGCTTACTCATGTGTAGCACATATTTCATGCATCATACTGTTAGTACTCACCGTTCTTTGTCCTTAGGGAACCTGTGAAACACCTAATGAGTATCGGTTTCTTTTCGTGTATTGCAAAAACACACTGTGTGACTTATTCACTGTTGGCGCCATGATTTCGTTGTGTCAACTGTCAAATTCTGAATATATACAAACTGACGACAAACGATGTATACCTACAACGCCATCTAAATACTGAGCGGTCAAACTATTGTGTTCACTTTGGAGTTGCCAACTAGTGTATTAACATTCTATTTTGAGCCTTCCTATCTTCCTTCAGTATATAGTCTTTGATAATAACTAAAAGAATCTATTAGACGTGTTATGGCGTATGGACGTCCGCCATGGTTGTGGTAGGCTTACCATCGCCGGTGGGCCTAGCAAGGGTTGCACACTCACGAGCAGGACTCGAACTTAGCTGCTTAACTCACATAGTCTGTGCGTTCTTATTTACCCTACATTGCTGAGGGTTTTAGGGCTTATCTCGCCTATGGGTAGCAGTAGCAGGTGATGTAACCGCACCATACTGGTTCTCACTCTGTGTCCCCTCTCCCCGGTTTACATAATACAAACTTTGGCTCGGACGGCGGTGAGATCTACAGCAAATGGACACTTATCAATTTACATTATAAAAAAATAAATGATTCTTATCCTTAAAAGGCACCAATGGTAATGGACGTTAGCCGTTAGTTGTGGCTATCTTCAAAAATGCACCAAGGCGTAATTATCTTGGGCGGTGTCGTTCATGGGCGCCTTAGGGGGTCAATCCCATCTTGCCTGGGGGGTCCTAGGTATGGGTATGCCCCTCAGATTTATGTCATTGGACTATCTTTGCGTGTCCCTCCAACCTCCTTGCCTGTAACGAAGAATTTGAAAACAACAAAATGGTCTAATAATCATTTGTCAGATGCCATGTCTCCTTGACTTTGCGTCTGGTAGGCTAAGCAAGCACAGCGAACGATTTTAATAACCATCATTCCAATATCTGTGTATTTTAACATACTTTTTACTTGTGACAAACTCCCCCCTACCAAGTTACAGTTTCTCCTGGAACTGTGGTAGTTTCCAAAGAAAAGAATTACTATAAATTTTACTTGCAATTCAAACCCCAAATAGCTTCTGAGTGTCAGAAACATAACTTATTTTACTTAATATTAGTCCAAAACAAACAAAACTCAAATGGGACTGTTCTGTTGTGCTTAGCCTTGATCATACATAATCATAAACTCTCATAAAAAAAAAAAAAAAAAATCTGCATTCAAGTTACAAAATCTGAACCAAAAAAAGATCGCATATATCATAATAATAGTTATATGGATTACCACATAAAAAATACAATATGAGTAACGAGAAATGAAGCACCAAAATACTCAAAGGTTATATATTAGCAAATGAAATCTGAAACCAAGACTTCCATCATTATAACAAATCATACAAAAATACTCATTATCAGCAAACGTATGTTAAAGATAATTCCAAAAGAGAATTAATCATCAATCAATACCACACATGTCTGTGTTCATGATATACGTACTTTATATATAAACATGTATGGATGCTGTATGATTTATTAAAAGAACATATAATAGAGGACAGTGACTGCAAAGTTTCAATTTATACAACAGAAAGTATCCGTTGTATTTGAAAATAATTAACTTTTCTAAATCCTACAGTCTATTAGTGAATGCAGTCATCATATAGAAAGAACGAATACCTTCATATGTCAATCCTATACTCTAGCTCATTCATTGGACTCTCAGTCTGAAAGAGATCTAAGATATAGTACTGGAAAAAAAAACAATACATTATACATTCGTTCTAAACCAAAAATGATAGTTGCTACCAAAAAAAGAAACTCTTAAATTACCTACAAGAAAAGTTTCAAAAAAAAAAAAAAAAAAAAAAAAAAAAAAAAAAAAAAAAAAAAAAAAATTCCCGCAAAATCAATACATATATACACATCCTAAATATCCACTCTTCATAGATACTTTCGTATGTCCTGGGTATACTTGGATCCAATACAGTTATTATCAAATAGTGAAAATAATAGCTATCAGGTATGGTCATAATATTCAAAGAAACCATAAGAAAAGATCATCATCAAAATAATGAAACATCATCTGATATCTTTAAAACATAACAAAACATCTTTTAGACATCTTTAGCCATGATAAAACGTTATCCAATATCTTTAAACAGCTGTATCAAAAATTAATCAATGCGCATCATCATCAACAGTTAACTCACTGTATCATACTAACAAAAAGTATCTTAATCAAACAAAGCTCAGTTCCTCCACTCGGAACACTTCCGCAGGCTTCTGCAAGTATCCATTCAAAAACAACAAAAGGGTACCAGTACAACTACTCATTACAGCTATGCCTATACTCTGCATTAAATAAGGCATGCCTGGGATCCCCGGAACCACTCCTTGGGTGGGAGTGCTTTCCCGACCCCTGCCTTCCTTGGGTGCCTAGAGGGCAGTCCTCCTCGGAACATTTTGTTCTAAGGGCAAAGCTTCCTTTACCAGCAGAGGATTCATCAGCACAACTGGTCTGACACCAGAGAAGACCTCTCCTTATACAGACAAACTAAACACGTTTCATAATCCAGATATGGTACCTCAGGCTTTTTGGGCTCAGGCCATGTCGTCCTGATGGAAGTTCCTTTATTAGTAGTTTCCTAGGTTATATTTGACTACAGTGATATATCCCAGATAATTTACCAAAGGTATCCAGAATTCTAACTCCTGAAGCGAATATCCCTTAAAATTGGATATCCCATAACCAGAGGACGTATTCTTGACACATCTCATAGCTATCTACACCCCTAATAGCGTTTCCGCTTCAAGGGGGAAAAAGGGGCAAGAATATAGGAGAGTCGTTAAAGAGGCAACGCTCTCGACACTCCTACTGTACTGTAAATAGTGCGCTGAATCGCCACCGCGAGGCCCCACCAAGCCATTCTTTCTCTTGTAGCTTCGTTGACCGGAGTTATCCCGTGTTATCTCTTGCTATTATGGAGTTATTTGTCGCTATGATGTCTTCAACAGCCTCATCAGCTTCTGGAAAGTTAAGTAATATCTTTGAAATGTGTAAATGTAAGCTCTTGCCAGTTTTATTCTTCGATTGAGATTGTAATTAACGTAAAAAGAGCTGTTGCCAACCGGATGGCGTCATGAACGCGGTCGTTCTTCTTGTACATTTAGTTAGCCAGAACGACTTTCCCGGCATTATTTGCTTTAATAACTTTAGCTATTTAGTATTTTAGCTAGAGTTTTTTATATTATGTCATTGTTGTCGTGGATTTGGCTATTTATGTTCGAGCCTCAGGAGTGCTAAGCTTCCTAGCCTAGGCACCTACACACTTCATGCATGATATCACCTTCCTGGTAAAGTTTTATTGAGGCTCGGGCAATATTTTATACAATTAAGATATTACTGCATAAATTCTCCTCTTCCAAGATAGTATACAAGAGAGTTTCGGTGAACGATTCTCTATGTTCCTAGACTTACTAGCCTAGGGGCTTTAGTATACTTTCCTACGTGTCCCAAATTGGTCTTGTATTGTCTTCTAAGGTGAGGTTGATGCCTCCTATACCTTCTAAGTCGATACCAATTTCTTGGCGAGATTTAAGAGCAATTCCCCTTCCCTCTGATAAGCCTAGGCTACCCTCAGTTAGCTTTGCTGTGAACTGAATTCTGGCAAAGTTTACTGGGGTGTTTCGTTTCTTTCTCTTAACCACTGAGTCGGTTGTTGAGTTTAGAACGGGACATCAGAGTAAAGTCTGCGTTAGGCATATTACTGTCTCGGTGAAATAATTTCCCAAGTCAGGTTAAGTTGTCTATACAGGAGGCTAGGCCTCCTTAGACCATACGTGGATGTTTTTGTTTTACAATTCCTCCTTCCTCGGTCAAGCAGACAGTCCTATGCTAGTGGATCTCAGACCGAAGAAATGATTTCTTCATTGTCTAAGATACCTGGTACGAGATTCTGTTTTCTTGCGAGATTGTGTCCTATGGCCGCTTTCTCACTTGACTAACCCAACCGGGGGAAAGGATTTCCCCTACTTGAGGTTACCTTATGAGATCAGAATCCTTTAAGTTGGGTAATGCCTTCGGGTATTACCTTATTTATAGGACTTTTCCCCCTTCCCCGCTGTCTCTTTTGTGTTGGATGAACCATCACCCTCACTGGCCGTCAGTCTACATTTGACCCTAAGGGTAATCTATGGAACTGGCCTGAGGTTCCCTGTCTGCTGCAGGCCAGGCCGGCTGCCGGCATGTACCCTCTTAATCATGAGAGTGTTCTTCAGTTATCCCTTGGACTGCCTTCCATAACCCATATGGATGGGATATGGTTGGGTGGAAGCCCTAATATAATTCCCCCTTCCACTTGAACCCTCGTTCGGAATGTAGGCCGGCAAGGCTGAGCCTTTTCCTTCCTCCTTCCTCTCTCTTTTTCTCTACCTTTCCTTATTCTGGGCCGGCCGTCGGCAGCTTATAGCTGTCGGCGGCCATGTTGGTTGTCTGTCGGCCGTGAGTTACTCTGTCGCCAATTGCCGGGGGTGTCGCTGAGCAATAACCCAATGACAATAAGCATACTATGACCAGTGGCTGGCAACTAAGTTGTCGGTCAGCAGTCGGCCACCCAAATCATAGATCTGAAGACAGTAACTGCCTTCAATAGCCCAGAATAGGCCGGCATATGTCGGCAAGACCGTAATATGTCGGCAAGGCAGGCATATGTCGGCAGGCCCGGCATATGTCGGCAAGCCCGGCATGTGCCGGTAGGCCCGGCATGTGCCGGCAGGCCCGACATGTGTCGGCAGGCCTGTCATATGCCGGCAGGCCCGGCAGGTCTGGCGGCATACCGCCGCCAGTCAGTGCTGTAGCCCAAAAAGTTTTTTCCAACCTACAAGGTGCTTCATGGGCAGCCTATTGTGAGACCATCACATATAAGAGAATGATCCTCTCTACCACTTAATGGTTATCAACTATTAATTTACCCCCAATATTGAACCTGGGACATTGTGTTAAGAACACACTTTATATCAAAGGATATTATCTTCCCATACAAAATTCATTAAGAATTTATTGTTCAATTTTGGAGGAGGTCATAGCAATGGGCTGGACAGGAAACACAAGTAGGTGTCTTTTCTATTTTCTAGCTTACTCTATCCAAGCTAATATTTAAAAAAAAAAAAAAATATGTATGCTGAAATCTGAGAATTTCACCGAATACTTATATGCTTTCTTTCTTTACAGGAGGAGCATCCCTAGTGCGGGAACAGCTTTTGCAGGGTCCGTAACAAGAACTTCTGCGGCCATGACGTGTGCAGGGCCCATGCTCGCTGCGCAGTCACCAAGGGGGCTCTCAAATACTGGGACCCACAGGCATGTACCGTTTGTGACAAACTAGTAAAAGAGGCTTTCAATGAGCAAGGAACACGCTGCGAAAATGGGTCAGGGGTTTTCAGAAGAACTCCTCTGGCCCATACCTTCCTAATGAGAGGATGAGGGACTGTCTTTTCCCTAGGGCATCTGCGGATGCAATCATTCCCCAGGCTCAACCTGAGATTCCCCTAGTACAGATTCCGATGGAATCTGGTGTTTCGGATGCCTTGAAGGGCATCCAATTAGATGACAACATGTCGGTCGTCTCAGAGGAGACTGAGAACAATATCCTACTGGAAGAACTGGAGCAGGAGGATGACGTACCTCCTGAGGTTGAAGTCGATAAGACCGAAACGATTTCGGTATCATCAGCCACAGTGATTGAGCCGGTGCCTTCAACTTCATCTACTGTACCCCAGTTAGATTCCATCACGAGTACGTTGCACTCGCTGCTGTCTCTGGTGCAAGACATTCAGAAGAAATCGTCTGAGAAAGAAGTTTCTCTTCGGACTGAAATGCATCAGCTGGTTGCAACATGTTTAGCCCGGGAGAAGCTAAACGTCAAGGATCTCCCCGCTTTCTCCGACGTTAACCCTTGGAGATATGCAGAGCATATGCCAATGTCGGGGGGGAAGATCTTCCTCTCGGAGAAACTGGGCACTTTCCCAGTAGAGGAAATTGAGTTTTGTCCCAGCAAAGGGGCCTACCCAGACTGCTATGTCCGTCTAAGGACGGAACCTGCATCCAGGGAGGAAACAGAGCTGAAGGAGACGATTGTCCTCGAACTCTCTAAGGCTCAGGCCTTATATACAACCACCTTGAAAGAGAGGGCCTTTACTAGTTCCAAAGTGCCGGCTCTCAGCAAAAAACACCCGTCCTTTATTGCTGACCGCAAATGTTCCTTCCCCTTTATGGACAAAGGGTTTAAGGCAGCCTTAAAGGCAGTTGAAACAGGGAAACCTTCCCCTACACTGAAGGAGTGTAGACCCTTTTCCCTTGCTTTTCCATCAGATGATAAAGACTTGAAGGATATTCATAACTCCTTCACAGTTGGGAAGCTGGAGGCAGATATAGCTGGACGACATTTCGGCGAAGACCTCCCAAAGCTGTTAGAGTCTCTCCTGCGCAGGGAACAAGAGACTAAAGAACGTCTTGCTGCTTCCATGTCTCTGCAGACTGGTTTAGAGACTATGGCAAGCATCCCAGACACCCTAGATATGCACATGGTCTTCGCCAAATCTCATTTGGCGACAGTCACCAAAGGACTTGTACAACTTTATCAAAACCCGAAGAACTTTTAGAGAGTTCGTGTTCGCCTCGGCTGCGGTGAGACACGAACCAAGGAAGCTCATAACCTCCAATATCTGGGGAAAAGACCTCTTCCCAAGCGAAGTGGTCAAAGAGATCGTGGACAAAGCCTCTACGGAGAACAGGAATCTCCTCTCCAAGTGGGGCTTGTTCTCAAAAGAAAATCTTCCGCTGACGAGGGTCCCCAGCCGAAGAATAAATCAAATCGACCAAGAGTGCCCTCTCGGCCTAGAAAACAGCAACAGCTTCCCGAGGCCACGTTCCCCAGACGGTGGCACAACCAACCACCACCTTCCAACTGGTGCCCCAAACACTGGCGACCCAATCGCCGGTGTTCACCCCAGTCCTTGAAAGCCAATCGACGACTTTTAGGCCAAAGTTTCGAGGTTCCTTTCGAGGATCCTCTAGACGCCCCTTCAGAGGTAGGGGTAACAAAAGTGGACGTGGCCAAGGAGGCAAGTCCTCCAACCAGAACTCCAAGTGAGATGCTACCGGTAGGAGGGAGACTTCTCCTCTTCCGGGATCGTTGGACCTTCGATCCCTGGGCCCACAGCCTAATCAAGAACGGACTAGGGTGGAATTGGAGCTCAACTCCACCAAACTTTCCTCAACTTTTCCAGCACTCAACCCCCATTCTGGAAGAATATATTCAGGAACTCCTGAACAAAAGAGTTATACGGAAGGCAAAGTCCATCAGATTCCAAGGAAGGCTATTTTGTGTTCCGAAGAAGGATTCGGAAAAGCTCAGAGTCATTCTGTATTTATCACCACTCAACAAGTTCATAGTGAACCACAAATTCAGAATAGTGACGCTTCAACACATAAGGACCCTTTTGTCCAAACGGGCGTACACAGTCTCCATAGACATGACGGATGCGTACTGGCATGTTCCAATCAACCGTTAAGTTTCCCCCTACCTAGGGTTCATTTTACAGAAAAGAAAGTACGTTTTCAGAGCCATGCCCTTCGGTCTAAACATAGCCGCAAGGGTATTCACTAAGCTTGCGAATGCAGTCATTCATCAACTACGCCTAAAGGGGATCCAGGTAGTAGCCTACTTGGACGACTGGCTGGTGTGGGCAGCATCTGAGGAAGAGTGCAGGCAAGCCTCCAAGCAAGTGATCCAGTTCCTGGAACACTTAGGATTCAAGATCAACTTGGAAAAGTCTCGTCTATCTCAAGCTCAAAAGTTCCAGTGGCTGGACGTCCACTGGGATTTACAGTCACACTGCCTTTCCATTCCATCAAAGAAGAGGAAAGAGATAGCAGGATCTGTCAAGAGACTTCTTCAATCCGACAGGATATCAAGAAGGCAACAGGAGAGAGTGCTGGGGTCCCTCCAGTTTGCCTCAGTGACAGATCCAATATTGAAAGCTCAATTAAAATATGTATCAGGAGTTCGGAGAAAATACGCATCAAACGCTCGAAGAGATCTACAAAGACCGATTCCAAATCGTCTGCGATCACTACTCAAACCATGGTCGGAAGCCAAGAACCTGAAGAGCAAGGCGCCTCTGAAACCACCTCCACTGGTAGTCACCGTTCACACGGACGCCTCAAAAGAGGGGTGGGGAGGTCACTCTCATCATCGGAAAGTCCAGGGAACCTGGTCTCCCCTCTTCAAGACCTTCCACATCAATTTTCTGGAAGCCATGGCAGTTCTTCTCTCTCTGAAGAAACTGGAACTTCGCTGCTCAATCCACATCTTTCGGGTCCTAGACAGTGAAGTTGTAATGAAATGCCTAACTCGACAAGGCTCGAGATCACCTCACATAAATCAAGTGATACTGGTCATCCTCCGTCTAGCGAAGAAGAAGAGATGTCACTTTTCAGCAGTCCACCTTCAAGGGTTCCGCAATGTGTCAGCGGACGCTCTATCCAGGGGCAACCCAATAGAGTCAGAAAGGTCCCTAGACACAAAATCATTCTCTTTCATATTACGCAAAGCCCCAGGACTGCAGATAGATCTCTTCGCAACGAGCGATAACAAGATGCTACCCCGGTATGTAGCCCCGTTCGAGGATCCTCCAGCAGAAGCGACAGACGCAATGTTCATAGATTGGAACAGGTGGTCCAAGATCTACCTGTTCCCTCCAACCAACCTTCTGCTAAAAGTCCTCGACAAACTGAGATCCTTTTGAGGGATGGCAGCAATAGTGGCCCACAAGTGGCACAAAAGTGTTTGGTTCCCTTTCATAACGGAACTACGACTGAAGCTGATCCCGTTGCCAGACCCAGTTCTGACTCAGCAAGTGCAGAAATTGACTGTCTCAGCTTCATCAGAGAAAACCCAGAACTTTCATCTCATGATTTTCTTGCCTAACGGTCAAGAAACGATTCGGGATTTCTAGGGACAGTATTAACTTCTTAGAAGAATACAATATGACAATATGAGTCTTCCTGGAAGAAATGGGTGGCCTTTGTCAAGACGAAGAACCCTAAGGAGATTTCTACGGATTTTCGCTTGTCCTTCTTCATCCATCTTCATGAACAAGGTTTAGCAGCCAACACGATTACTACATGTAAATCTGCCCTAGCCAGACCAATACTATATGCCTTCCAGGTAGACTTTTCTAATGAAATTTTCAACAAGATTCAAAAAGCCTGCGCTAAACTTCGGTCCGCAGCTCCTCCAAAGCCCATTTCATGGTGTTTCGATAAGGTTCTTCACTTAGCATCAACTGTGAACAATGAGGATTGCTCGCTGAAAGGCTTGACTCAAAAGGTGATATTCTTATTTGCACTAACCTCAGGAGCCAGACTTAGCGAAATAGTGGCCCTCTCAAGGGATGATGGCCACATTCAGTTCACAGACGCCGTAGAACTGAACCTCTTTCCAGACCCGACGTTTCTCGCCAAGAACGAGCTGCCCACTAAGAGATGGGGTCCCTGGAGAATCTGCCCTCTGAAGGAAGAAGCATCCCTCTGCCCAGTGGAATGCCTAAAGGTCTATTTTCGTAGAACTTCAGACTTTAATGGAGGTCAGCTTTTAAGGGGAGAGACGTCTGGTTCAACATTATTCTTGAAACAGTTAAGGGCGAAAATCACCTATTTTATACGCAGAGTGGATCCAGACAGTACACCCGCAGGTCATGATACGAGAAAAGTTGCCTCATCTCTGAATTTCTTTCAGACGATGTCTTTTGAAAGCCTTCGTGCTTATACTGGATGGAAGTCATCCAGAGTTTTCTTTAAACACTATGCGAAGCAATTACAGGGAATAAAATTTCATGTGGTGGCGGCAGGCAGTGTTATAAAACCTGCCGCTTGATTACTGTGAAGAACAGTGCACTAATTGGGACTTTTAGTGAAGGGTGTACATGATAGACTCGTAAGACATATCATGTTGAGTATTGTGTTTAGTAATAACACTATAGACTGTTCTCTCTACACAGGTGACATTAAGCATAATAGACTGACACAAGTGCCAGGCATACTTATATGCAGTGTTCCTAGTAACAACAGAATACATAGTGAAATTTTATATTTCCCTTAGAGTGGCTAATGTTTTCCTTTTCTGGTGAAACTTATTTTATTTCTGTTATTACTATTTATGCTTTTATGCAGAATTGTTCTGCATAAGATGTATTGAATACAATCATGATTTCTATTTTTGTAATAAATAATAGAAGGAATCTTTGCGTCTCTTTCGCCTCAAACATTCTTGATTAAGAATAAAGTCAGAACATCCTTGATTTTCTTAATATTTAAGAAAATATTGGGGAACTAAGGTTAAGACTGTTCCAAGCAAACAGGTAAGAACTGATTGTACTAAACTGTTTATTTTACTGAACTAAGGTTTCCTACAAGTATATAAACCGGTCTGTCTCTTTTCAGCCAGACTTGGGAGGTATCAGTAACCTATACAGAGATATACCATCTAAATACAAACTATCCTTTATGTATATGATGACACTAATATACAAACTGTTCGCTAGATTGTTCCTTGAACTCACAATCCTCGGGTTTTTTCCTAGAGTCTACCCAGACTCTTCCCTGTAGGGGGCAGGAAGAGCTGACATAGTTTATGTTTAGTTAATTGATGTATAATGGTAACATCAAGTGTCTCTAAGTCTAGAAGACCAAATAGGATATATTTATCTCGAGATAACGGCACTATTGAAAATCAACAGAGCAAGATACATCAATGCTCTGGTAAACTTCCATCAGGACGACATGGCCTGAGCCCTAAAAACGGATTTTGAAGCGAAGCGAAAAATCTATTTTTGGGTGAGGTAGCCATGTCGTCCTGAAGGACCCGCCCTCTTTTTGACAAAAGGATAATGAATCCCTCCCTATGGTACTGTATCTGGAACACCTACAAAGCTACAAAGAATGGCTTGGTGGCGCCTCGCTGTAGGTGATTCGGCGCACTATTTACAGTACAGTAGGAGTGTCGAGAGCGTTGCCTCTTTAACGACTCTCCTATATTCTTGCCACTTTTTCCCCCTTAAAGCAGAAACGCTATTAGGGGTGTAGATGGCTATGAGACGTGTCAAGAATACGTCCTCTGATTACGCGATATCCAATTGTAAGGGATATTCGCTCCAGGAGCTAGAAATCTGGATAACTTTGGTAAATGTTCTGGGATATATCACTGTAGTCAAATATAACCTAGGAAACTACTAATGAAGGAACTTTCATCAGGACGACATGGCTACCTCACCCAAAAATAGATTTTTCGCTTCGCTTCAAAATCCGTTCTATACGTCAGCCTCACAACGGCGGGAACAACAAATAACCAAAACTCATACGTACTCCACTTTGCACGGTTACTTTAGGATACACATCTAGCATGAGCCTAATTCTCCAGGAATAGGTAGCAACAGTTGATTCTGTATCTAATCAAGACAAGAACATTGCAACTTAATCGTAACCATTGGCCAAAAAAACAATTCTCTCTTACCTCTTCCACAGAACTTTCTCACAAAGCTCTGACACCACCATACACAAAGAAACAAATCTCACTTAGTCATCCCGACTCTTTCTTTCTCTTATTCTGCAAACATATTGACGCTGCTCCTGCGCGTGTGCAATCTCCTGTTTCTCTCTGCACGTCTCACACACTTACACGCATGTAGGCAAATGCAACTACGCACACACACGAACTCATACGGGCCGAATTCTGCTAACTGTTATTTTTCAACAATCATCAAAATCTTTTGCAAAAGATAGCATTTCCCACGATTATAAGAAACAACTTATCTTTCTACCTCACAGCTTTCTTATATTTCTTAGTGAGCAAAGAACTTATAGCTACAAACACCAGAAAAAGAAACAACTAAAAAAACGCTGAAACCGAAAAACCATATTGAGCTCAAAATCTTAAAATTACGTCCTTAACTTATACACAAAACAGGCATTACGGCACAAACAAACTACCCCCCAAAAAAAAAAAAAAAAAAACAGAACAGAAACTACACGTACATAAAAACGAGTCTCCTTTGCTCCTTGAGACAAGTCACTGAGACTTACATAATTCTAAAGGGCAATTAACTAGCCTCTTATTGGTCTTTAACGTACACAAAGCCATTGAAATACTAGGCTATCTCATAGATTCACCAAATCACTTAATTATAATCAAAATCACCTTTTGCATTATACTTTGACACCAAAAAACCTATCCTTTTTTCTATAACACAATCTGACATAAAACATAACTTTTTCTAATCAGACATCCATTAACTAATGAAGGGGAATGGTATGGCTACTTATGATCGCTCTCTAACCCTCTATAACCAAACGTTTATTCTGTTAGGATTCCCTTATCACTCAAAAATTATTTAGTAGGTTAAGAACTCACTACATGAATCAGAGTATATTGCTTGACCAAGCTATTCTTCAACACACAGGGGGCCTGTCAAGGCTTATGCTGACACGATGTTTAGTTCGCCTTGGTCATATGTTAGCCTCTATTTCTTTTTCTCTTTCTTTTTTTATTTTTTGAACAAAGACAAAATTTTAGGTTATCTTTTGTTCTCTGAATTTCTCATCGTTTGTAAATAGTTCTACAGTGTCATTCAGCAAGTGGTTAGAGGCATTAATTTTGCTGAAACATGACATTATTACTTACTAAACTATAACTGCTATCAAATATTCTAACACAACTACTAAAATTACTGTGTCACAAATATCTGTTTATACACACATTGCGATTATTTACTTTATTCCTAGACACAAGCAAACTAAAATCTATGGCAACTTGTTCGCCATTTCTCCAATTTTTCACATTACTTATTTGTTCTCGCGAGTTAAAGGAAACAGACAACTACATAAGAATTCAAATTCTCTTCTTTCTATCATGTTCCTAAATAGCACTTAACAACAATTTTTTTTTTCATTTATCACGATTTTTCCAAAACACATAATTCTATACAGAGTTAGAAAACAAAGACTTAATTCTGACCTTTATGCAAAAAGAAATTACGCCACTTGTCGAAATCTTAGATTTCTTTCCAATACAAACACAAAAACTTATTCAAGATGCACTTTTTAACAGTGTCTGTAACATCATAATGCTTACTCAGGGAATTCACACATCATCTCATTCGCTTCATTTATCTCAATCATGTCATCTGACTCTAATCGGGTACCCTTCAAATCTAAAATGCATTTGCACTCCCTGTAAAATCATTTGACATTACATGATTAAAATGATTTGTTAACAATGCTCGGTGTCATCAACCAGACCGAACACTGGTAAATAAATCACTTATGAGGCACTGTAATTAAAAGTAACTAAATGCAAGAGCTTTAAATCTCCTACGTGATATTACCAATTACTTAACAACTGTTGGCAACAGAACTTATTTCTGTTATAACGTTGACAAACTTATCTTCATTAATTAGGTTAACCTCAGACTAAAACTGACAAATAATAGCTTAACCTTATTTTTAGACATTTTATAAAGATCTAAGGAGGCCACTGATCGGAAATACGGAGTATGACGTAAGAACAAATATTGTGACACAAATTTCCCATAATATCAATGTACATAATTTACTCTCCTTTCTCCACAATTTTACTAAGTACATACGCAAAAGGGACATCATAAAGAATTTCATAAATTACGTCTCAACACTGAATTTACAAACTTTCTACATTTCGATTATGACTGCAACATTTCTTTTCTCGAATTAAACAACTTATCATTGTTAACACAGAATTATTTCAACATGTGACTCTATTTATTTTCCAAGAAACACATTTAACACGTTTGATAACAAAGTTCTCAAATAACAAACTTAAACTGCCATAAACCAAAGAAACTAGGCAATGAAACCTTATAGTTCATACAGCATGAAGAACAATTTCTTATTTATCCACAGAGCAACAAAATCAATACTATTCTCTTCTTTTGAGAAAGGAAAAGTTACCCTTTACTCGTAGCTTCAGCACTGAAAACATCTTACTCGACTAGTTACTTTCTTCAATCAAACTAGTGCTCTTTCATTTAATTTTAACATTATGTAAAGAAAACGGAATGATAACTTCGCTACTCTACACACTTTTACAAAATCTCAAAACTTATTAGTTAATCATAAAACTACAGATTTTGTACCCGTTACTTAACATATGTGTGAGTTAATTGCTGTGGGTCGCCTTGGGTTCCTCGTCCTACAGTTGATGTCTAGGACCTCTTCCAATTTTCGGGATTTTCCTTGGCCTTTGTGGGCGCCCCGTTTCTATCAATGCGCCTGCTCCTGTTGCTTCGACGACGAAATCCTCTATTGTTAGGGCAATTAGAAGCACACCAACAGCTTCTGTTGATAAGGTCCATAGTAGGATCCTGGGTCACCTTTTTGGATGGCGAGTTTTGTCGCTGTTGCTCCTGCGGCGGGAAACTGAACAAAACGGCAATTTTGGGCGTACATTGTCGTGTCATCCTCTCGAGGACGGGTGTGTTTCCATACAGTTTCCTCCATTGGTCGTCGTCTGTTTTGGCCCGCTCATCTCAACGATAAGGGCGCTGAGGTCTCTTCCTTGTAGATCCTCCGTGAGTGACTGGTTTCATAAACCTCTCCTGGCTGCTACTATTCTCGACATCATCGTCATGATTTTCTTCTTGATCTTTCTAAGGACATCCATTCGTCTTTTATCTTCTTCAGTTATGCTCCTCAACTTCTTTTTTTCCCCAATTCTTCCTCCCCCCTTCTCTCGAAATTTCTCTTTCTTGCTTCTCGTGTTTCATCTTCGTATCTCTTCACGTCTAAAATAAATTTTTGGTAGCTGCTGCACTCTGTCTCTTGCTCATTATCACACTTGTTTTTAATTCTCTTTATCCCACCGAAAGGCCACCAAATTTATCACATGGGCGTGGGTTGATTATGAAATAGTCGTACATAATAGGAGGCAGCGAATTAGACGAGTGTTACCTCGTAAAAGGATTTATTTTTTAAGTTAATGTTCATAATTAATATGAGCAGATGTCTTCGTAAAAGTGAGCGAATTAGAACTTTAAATCTTGAGGGTACATAACAGAAGACTTATAAGTTTCTCGCTGCTCTTAAATGATTTCATCAGTCAAATACAATGGAACCAACTTTTACTAATACAATAATTACACACAGGGATAGTGGACAGGGACACATTTAGATAGTAACTAAAAGAAACTATTAGACTTCTTATGGCGTATGGACGTCCTCCATGGTTGTGGTAAGCTTACTATCGCCGGTGGGCTTAGTAAGGGTGGCCTACTCACGAGCAGGACTCGAACTTAACTGCTTCACTCAGATAGTGTGTGCGTTCTTATTTCCCCTACATTGCTGGGGGTTTTAAGGCTTATCTCGCCTATGGGTAGCAGTGATAGGTGATGTAACCACACCATACTGGTTCTCACCCAGCGTCCCCTCTCCCCGGCTTACATAATACAAACTTAGGCTCAGACAACAGAGAGATCTACAGCAAAGAGAGACTCATCAATTTACATTATAAAAATAAATGGTTCTTATCTTTAAAGGGCACCAATGGGGATGGATGTTAGCCATTATTTGTGACTATCTTCAAAACTGCACCAAGGCGTAGTTATCTTGGGCGGTGTCGTTCATGGGTGCCTTAGGGGGTCGATCCCATCTTGCCTGGGCGGTCCTAGGAATTGGTATGCCCCTCAGATCTATGTCAGTGGACTATCTTTGCTTCTCCCTCCACCCTCCTTGCCTGTAACGAAGAATTCGAAAACAGCAAAATGGTCTAATCACCATTTGTCAGGTGCCATGTCTCCTGACTTTGCGTCTGGTAGGCTAAGCAAGAAAAGCAAACGATTTAAATAACCATCATTCCAATACCTATGTATTTTAACATACTTTTCAGTTGTGACAAGAAATAATGAAACAAACGTAATAGTAGCATAAGTAAAGAAAGCATTGAATAAAGAATATCGACTAATAATTTTGTTTAATTATAGATGGAGGAGATGTCATAGTAGTAAAACTCGCTTAACTCTACACCAAATGTGTGCAAGTATGCTCTATGCTTACTACTTGGAAAATAGAAAAACTGTATTATTCTACTAATTCGCAGAAAGGGAGCAACAAAAGACCTAAAAAATCACCTTTGAATACATTTACTCGACGTACTTTATAAATTTTCTACGAAGATCATAATTGGCTTAATAGAAATACAGCTAGATTATAATCAACATGGAGAACAGGAAGACTCTAAAAGCGGGTATTCCATTACTTGCCATATTTACATAATATACCAGCTAATGGAAAAATCAACAGAGTATGACAAACCACTATATATGGCATTTTAAATTCGCATATAACTTTTGATTTTGTTAATACATCACCAGTAATGGAAGACATTAAAAAACAGCGAATAGAAAAATTTCATGTTAGAACACTTGACAATTGATATCAAGGAAGCTTAGCAACCCTAAAACTACATATATTTAGTGAAAAAGTTTCATTTGAAAAAGGAGTTAGACTGGGACACATTTTCTCATCTAGCTTATTCACAGTATGCCCAGAAGTTTACGACAATTTAGATGGGAACAATATCAAGAATAATATTAATGGGGGATATTTTAACTACTTAGAATTTGTATATGGCATAGTTGTGCTTGGTGAATCATGGGAAGAATTACAAAAGATGGTAGAAGATTTTGAGGAAGCAGAAATGTAGGACTGAAAATGAACATGAGTAATTTTCAATAAGAATGCAGAGACAAAAAAATAAAAGTTATAAACGAACCCTTAGAGACTTTTGATTAATATACGTATATAGGACAGACAGTAAGTGTTTCCCCAGGAAACAAGAAAAAATTAATTACAGGGTAAGTAGGGGATGGAGAGCAAGATCATGGAAATTGAAATACCGCTTTCCCTAAAAAGAAAAGTATTCAATGTAATTGTCTTACCAGTATCAACGTATGTGTCAAAAACTTGGAGCCTTACGAAATACTTGGAACGTAAGTTAGTTATAACTCAAAGAACTATAGAAAGAATAATGATAGCAGTAATACTAAAAAAAAAAAAAAAAAAAAAAAAAAAAAACACTGATACAAAAGCACACTAAAATAGAGGATATTCTAACATCATGTAAGAAAGAGAATTGGGGATGGGCAGAACTACAGAATGAAAGTTAATAGATGCAAATTAAGAATGACAGAACTTATTAGTACTCAAGATGCTATTGCTATGTTAAATTTTGCAATAAACAGTATCTAACCTGACATAATCGTAGCTAGGTTTATCAGGGATGCGTCTCTGAACTGGAGATTTCCTGCGTTTAGGGAGGCTACGATGAGAAAAAAGGATTGGAAGTGCGTTCCACCTAAATTTTAATTTCTCATTACCCATTTATTTTCAAAATTATCATTTCAATGCATTCCTACGAAGTCAACACTTATCATTTTAGAGCAATATTACAATGAAAATAAAGAAAGCTGTTATACTAAACCCCTAATTGGTTATTAAGATACTTGAGACGATTGACAAAAAAAAAAAAAAAAAAAAAAAAAAAAAAAAAAAAAAAAAAAAAAAAACAATAAAGATAGGCTACAGCCATATCCTCCTGATATTGTAGTAGGCCTTATACTGCCCCCAGTACCATATGTGATGGAAAAAATTATAGTCTAGATTCTAGAGGCTAGGCAATAATCGCATGGAAAATAATAGTTTAAATGAAGTATGCAGAGGCAGAAAACACAATAAAAAAAAAAACGAATTCATATTCAATAAACGTGAAATCATACGTGAATGAAAATACATAAGTATTTTGAAAAGAGAGAGAGAGAGAGAGAGAGAGAGAGAGAGAGAGAGAGAGAGAGAGAGAGAGAGAGAGAGAGAGAGAGAGAGAGAGATTATTGTGGAGGAAGAGTACTATAGTTAGAACTTAAAAATAATTACAAATTATTCCAGTAGCAGATAAGGCTAGTGTACTAAGAACTAACTAAAGCAACGTAAAAGAAGGAGAAATGTTAAAATTTAGATGTAAACCCTCCTCTGGGGAGAACAGGGTTAGTTCTTCTTCTTCTTCTTCTTCTTCTTCTTCTTCTTATTATTATTATTATTATTATTATTATTATTATTATTATTATTATTATTATTATTATTATTATTATTATTATTATTATAATCATTATTATTATTATTATTGTTGGTGTTATCCTTATAATCATTATATTTCTTTATGGTTGTTTTAAACTGGTTATTTGTCTAATGAATTGACCAAAAGCCTTGATGAACTTGCTTCTTTCTGGTGTAAAATCTATGTCAGTAAATTCTTTTAAATCATTTTTTTTTTAACATTAACCTAAAAGAGAACTAATTGATTATTTCCCATCAGGATTTATTTTCCCCCTCCCCTCCTCTCTCTCTCTCAATTCCTATAAATATGCACTAAAAAAAACAATCCTGGGGACGTAAGTGCGCTGATAACATTTAATTTGACTAAATATTCGGGATTATAGATACCGGGGATTTAGGTACGTCGGTTACCTGGCACAGAGTCAATCCATACTCTGACCTGAAATGCCAC
>NC_090745.1:66709175-66716675 GCF_036898095.1 Palaemon carinicauda | reverse complement strand
CCAGAGGGCTGGCACCATCGTATTCTCCACCAGGGTAAGGAGTAGAGGAAATTCCTACAAATGGCAGTGCTAAAAACACTGGTAGTAAAAGCAATGAAGCCCACCATTGGCTCCCCCAGTAAAATGATGTTCCTATTGTCACAAAAATGGACACGACGTTAGCTGCTGCAGGCTAAAAGGAAATTATAGACCAGGGGGAAAGAAGTTCCCTAATCAAAATCACAAGAGGAATGACAAAGCACTTAATGTTAATGAGGTGATGATACTGACTCTGAGTGTGCTAGAGTGTGGACGTGTTGTGCGGAGCTTTTTTATACACGCTCTGAGTCGTGTCTTAGCTTTCTGTTTCTTGCTTAGAATATCATTGAAAAGATATTAGTTAGTCTTAAGGGGAATCCTAAGTGATAAGAAGCAGTACACTATGTCTGCTCCTAACTATGTCTGCCTCATATGTAATAACACGTATGGAAAACAGAAAAAATGGATAGTTCGGAGGGCTATTCATGATAATGGAGACAATGTTTTTTTTCGATGGGGTATCCATAACATACGTGATAGGTACTACCTGATCACCTGCTACCACTGTCAGAGGTATGGACATTTTTAAAAAGATTGCAAGACCAAGAAGGAAGATAAAGTCTGCGGGAAATGTTCAGGGAGACACTCCACCAGGGAGTGTAACTCACGTGTCAAAGTGTATAAACTGCACAAAGTTAAACAGACCAAATGACCACAGAGTAAATTCTAGAGACCACAATGCTTTTGACTTAGAATTGAAAAGACTAGCGGAAAATACTGATCATGGTTAACTGGGATATCATAAACTGTGGCTATGTAAATATACAATCTGTAGGAAATAAGACTGTTGAAATTAGAGAATTGATACACGAGAAATATTTAGATATACTAGAATTATCTGAAACATGGCTAAATAACTTAGACAAGGCAAAGATCACTTAAATGACGACCCCCACATATGCCTTCTTTCACATACCGAGAGAAAGTAGGTCTGTTTGTGGTGTCGGACTCTTTATTCATAAAAGTTACTCAAATCTCTAAACGTTGAAAAGAATTGGTGTAACAAGCTTTGAATATATAGAAATAAAATTTACGCCCAAAAAAAAAAATAGAAGAATATCCTTTGTAACAATCTACAAACCTCCTAGGACAAACTCTAGTATCTTTTTTGAAGAATTCGGTGCTCTCATTGAGATGATTATCATGGGAAAAAACGAATCAGTTATCTGTGGAGATTTAAATTTTTGGATGGATGACGCATCAAATCCTAACACTTTGGCATTTAGAGAGTTACTAGAATCATATCGACTATTGAATAATGTCAACTGCACAACTAAACCAAAAATAATGATATGCAATGTGTTCAATGATGAAGATGTTATAGTAAATTATTATTATTATTATTATTATTATTATTATTATTATTATTATCCAAGCTACAACCCTAATTGGAAAAGCGAGATGCTATAAGCCCAGGGGCTCCAATAGGGAAAAAAAATAGCCCAGTGAGGAAAAGGAATAAGAAAATAAATAAATGAAGAAAACAAAATAACAATAAATCATTCTAAAAACAGTAACAACGTCAAAACAGATATGTCATATATAAACTATTAACCACGTCAAAAACAAATATGTCATATATAAACTATAAAAAGACTCATGTCTGCCTGGTCAACAAAAAAGCATTTGCTCCAACTTTGAACTTATGAAGTTCTACTGATTCAACTACCCGATTAGGAAGATTATTCCACAACTTGGTAACAGCTGGAATAAAACTTCTAGAGTACTGCATAGTATTGAGCCTCGTGATGGAGAAGTCCTGGCTATTAGAATTAACTGCCTGCCTAGTATTACGAACAGGATAGAATTGTCCAGGGAGATCTGAATATAAAGGATGGTCAGAGTTGTCGTAATTTTTCTCCGACTTATTGAAATGAATGATTCTAGGCCCGATGGAATGGGCCGATGACAAGACCTTGTAGAGGTTTGCTTTCCAAAACTATTCAGGATTCAATAAAATATGATTACAATTTTCAAATTTATTACAGAAATAACCATTTGATAGAGAAATAACACACACTAACACTTTAAGCTAATTGAAAAATAGAACTGTCACCCTTAGGGGGTCTGGAACATGTGCTCATGAAGCGCAAAGTCCACGTTGGACCAAAAAAGACAAAATTTTCACAATTACAATGATAGTTCCTTGGTAAATCACCTACCAAGGTCCACAGGCGTATTTTAATGCATAAAACCAATCCCTAGTCCAAGGGATGACAATTTTACAGACCGATATAAGTTACATACAATACACAGAAAAAGCAACCGACCTGATAACACGTGGCTTGGAGCGGAGACAGAGAGACGAACAATAGCAAAACTTACTGTGTTGGAGGTTTAGGCAGAGATGGACGAGCGTCGTGCTGGACAGCTCCGAGGAAAACTACGATCTCCCGCGCTAACTAAAGTGTCCTTGGGAGATGCGAGGGAACTCTTACGTTCTTTATTCAATAAGGGGTTTGATAAAGCTTATTTATCGACCACAAGACAGAGAAACGATCAAAGTCTTACTTCAGATCAAAGGGTAAACCTAATACTTCGGCTGAAGGCCATAATTTGCCGTAATCCAACAAACTAGAGAGTCCCTGGCTCTAAACATATACATCGATATTTTCATCGTTGTGAAACAGTATAATATCATTTTTGTAATTCGTAGATAATAAATACTTTGTCTCTCTGACACCCGCTCCTTCCCCACCAGTTGGTTGAATTTTATGTCACAATACTGTCACTAAAATCTATGGCAACTTGTTCGCCATTTCTCCAATTTTTCACATTACTTATTCGTTCTCGCGAGTTAAAGGAAACAGACAACTACATAAGAATTCAAATTCTCTTCTTTCTATCATGTTCCTAAATAGCACTTAACAACAATTTTTTTTTCATTTATCACGATTTTTCCAAAACACATAATTCTATACAGAGTTAGAAAACAAAGACTTAATTCTGACCTTTATGCAAAAAGAAATTACGCCACTTGTCGAAATCTTAGATTTCTTTCCAATACAAACACAAAAACTTATTCAAGATGCACTCTTTAACAGTGTCTGTAACATCATAATGCTTACTCAGGGAATTCACACATCATCTCATTCGCTTCATTTATCTCAATCATGTCATCTGACTCTAATCGGGTACCCTTCAAATCTAAAATGCATTTGCACTCCCTGTAAAATCATTTGACATTACATGATTAAAATGATTTGTTAACAATGCTCGGTGTCATCAACCAGACCGAACACTGGTAAATAAATCACTTATGAGGCACTGTAATTAAAAGTAACTAAATGCAAGAGCTTTAAATCTCCTACGTGATATTACCAATTACTTAACAACTGTTGGCAACAGAACTTATTTCTGTTATAACGTTGACAAACTTATCTTCATTAATTAGGTTAACCTCAGACTAAAACTGACAAATAATAGCTTAACCTTATTTTTAGACATTTTATAAAGATCTAAGGAGGCCACTGATCGGAAATACGGAGTATGACGTAAGAACAAATATTGTGACACAAATTTCCCATAATATCAATGTACATAATTTACTCTCCTTTCTCCATAATTTTACTAAGTACATACGCAAAAGGGACATCATAAAGAATTTCATAAATTACGTCTCAACACTGAATTTACAAACTTTCTACATTTCGATTATGACTGCAACATTTCTTTTCTCGAATTAAACAACTTATCATTGTTAACACAGAATTATTTCAACATGTGACTCTATTTATTTTCCAAGAAACACATTTAACACGTTTGATAACAAAGTTCTCAAATAACAAACTTAAACTGCCATAAACCAAAGAAACTAGGCAATGAAACCTTATAGTTCATACAGCATGAAGAACAATTTCTTATTTATCCACAGAGCAACAAAATCAATACTATTCTCTTCTTTTGAGAAAGGAAAAGTTACCCTTTACTCGTAGCTTCAGCACTGAAAACATCTTACTCGACTAGTTACTTTCTTCAATCAAACTAGTGCTCTTTCATTTAATTTTAACATTATGTAAAGAAAACGGAATGATAACTTCGCTACTCTACACACTTTTACAAAATCTCAAAACTTATTAGTTAATCATAAAACTACAGATTTTGTACCCGTTACTTAACATATGTGTGAGTTAATTGCTGTGGGTCGCCTTGGGTTCCTCGTCCTACAGTTGATGTCTAGGACCTCTTCCAATTTTCGGGATTTTCCTTGGCCTTTGTGGGCGCCCCGTTTCTATCAATGCGCCTGCTCCTGTTGCTTCGACGACGAAATCCTCTATTGTTAGGGCAATTAGAAGCACACCAACAGCTTCTGTTGATAAGGTCCATAGTAGGATCCTGGGTCACCTTTTTGGATGGCGAGTTTTGTCGCTGTTGCTCCTGCGGCGGGAAACTGAACAAAACGGCAATTTTGGGCGTACATTGTCGTGTCATCCTCTCGAGGACGGGTGTGTTTCCATACAGTTTCCTCCATTGGTCGTCGTCTGTTTTGGCCCGCTCATCTCAACGATAAGGGCGCTGAGGTCTCTTCCTTGTAGATCCTCCGTGAGTGACTGGTTCCAAAAACCTCTCCTGGCTGCTACTATTCTCGACATCATCGTCATGATTTTCTTCTTGATCTTTCTAAGGACATCCATTCGTCTTTTATCTTCTTCAGTTATGCTCCTCAACTTCTTTTTTTCCCCAATTTTTCCTCCCCCCTTCTCTCGAAATTTCTCTTTCTTGCTTCTCGTGTTTCATCTTCGTATCTCTTCACGTCTAAAGTAAATTTTTGGTAGCTGCTGCACTCTGTCTCTTGCTCATTATCACACTTGTTTTTAATTCTCTTTATCCCACCGAAAGGCCACCAAATTTATCACATGGGCGTGGGTTGATTATAAAATAGTCGTACATAATAGGAGGCAGCGAATTAGACGAGTGTTACCTCGTAAAAGGATTTATTTTTTAAGTTAATGTTCATAATTAATATGAGCAGATGTCTTCGTAAAAGTGAGCGAATTAGAACTTTAAATCTTGAGGGTACATAACAGAAGACTTATAAGTTTCTCGCTGCTCTTAAATGATTTCATCAGTCAAATACAATGGAACCAACTTTTACTAATACAATAATTACACACAGGGATAGTGGACAGGGACACATTTAGATAGTAACTAAAAGAAACTATTAGACTTCTTATGGCGTATGGACGTCCTCCATGGTTGTGGTAAGCTTACTATCGCCGGTGGGCTTAGTAAGGGTGGCCAACTCACGAGCAGGACTCGAACTTAACTGCTTCACTCAGATAGTGTGTGCGTTCTTATTTCCCCTACATTGCTGGGGGTTTTAAGGCTTATCTCGCCTATGGGTAGCAGTGATAGGTGATGTAACCACACCATACTGGTTCTCACCCAGCGTCCCCTCTCCCCGGCTTACATAATACAAACTTAGGCTCAGACAACAGAGAGATCTACAGCAAAGAGAGACTCATCAATTTACATTATAAAAATAAATGGTTCTTATCTTTAAAGGGCACCAATGGGGATGGATGTTAGCCATTATTTGTGACTATCTTCAAAACTGCACCAAGGCGTAGTTATCTTGGGCGGTGTCGTTCATGGGTGCCTTAGGGGGTCGATCCCATCTTGCCTGGGCGGTCCTAGGAATTGGTATGCCCCTCAGATCTATGTCAGTGGACTATCTTTGCTTCTCCCTCCACCCTCCTTGCCTGTAACGAAGAATTCGAAAACAGCAAAATGGTCTAATCACCATTTGTCAGGTGCCATGTCTCCTGACTTTGCGTCTGGTAGGCTAAGCAAGAAAAGCAAACGATTTAAATAACCATCATTCCAATACCTATGTATTTTAACATACTTTTCAGTTGTGACAAGAAATAATGAAACAAACGTAATAGTAGCATAAGTAAAGAAAGCATTAAATAAAGAATATCGACTAATAATTTTGTTTAATTATAGATGGAGGAGATGTCATAGTAGTAAAACTCGCTTAACTCTACACCAAATGTGTGCAAGTATGCTCTATGCTTACTACTTGGAAAATAGAAAAACTGTATTATTCTACTAATTCGCAGAAAGGGAGCAACAAAAGACCTAAAAAATCACCTTTGAATACATTTACTCGACGTACTTTATAAATTTTCTACGAAGATCATAATTGGCTTAATAGAAATACAGCTAGATTATAATCAACATGGAGAACAGGAAGACTCTAAAAGCGGGTATTCCATTACTTGCCATATTTACATAATATACCAGCTAATGGAAAAATCAACAGAGTATGACAAACCACTATATATGGCATTTTAAATTCGCATATAACTTTTGATTTTGTTAATACATCACCAGTAATGGAAGACATTAAAAAACAGCGAATAGAAAAATTTCATGTTAGAACACTTGACAATTGATATCAAGGAAGCTTAGCAACCCTAAAACTACATATATTTAGTGAAAAAGTTTCATTTGAAAAAGGAGTTAGACTGGGACACATTTTCTCATCTAGCTTATTCACAGTATGCCCAGAAGTTTACGACAATTTAGATGGGAACAATATAAAGAATAATATTAATGGGGGATATTTTAACTACTTAGAATTTGTATATGGCATAGTTGTGCTTGGTGAATCATGGGAAGAATTACAAAAGATGGTAGAAGATTTTGAGGAAGCAGAAATGTAGGACTGAAAATGAACATGAGTAATTTTCAATAAGAATGCAGAGACAAAAAAATAAAAGTTATAAACGAACCCTTAGAGACTTTTGATTAATATACGTATATAGGACAGACAGTAAGTGTTTCCCCAGGAAACAAGAAAAAATTAATTACAGGGTAAGTAGGGGATGGAGAGCAAGATCATGGAAATTGAAATACCGCTTTCCCTAAAAAGAAAAGTATTCAATGTAATTGTCTTACCAGTATCAACGTATGTGTCAAAAACTTGGAGCCTTACGAAATACTTGGAACGTAAGTTAGTTATAACTCAAAGAACTATAGAAAGAATAATGATAGCAGTAATACTAAAAAAAAAAAAAAAAAAAAAAAAAAAAAACACTGATACAAAAGCACACTAAAATAGAGGATATTCTAACATCATGTAAGAAAGAGAATTGGGGATGGGCAGAATTACAGAATGAAAGTTAATAGATGCAAATTAAGAATGACAGAACTTATTAGTACTCAAGATGCTATTGCTATGTTAAATTTTGCAATAAACAGTATCTAACCTGACATAATCGTAGCTAGGTTTATCAGGGATGCGTCTCTGAACTGGAGATTTCCTGCGTTTAGGGAGGCTACGATGAGAAAAAAGGATTGGAAGTGCGTTCCACCTAAATTTTAATTTCTCATTACCCATTTATTTTCAAAATGATCATTTCAATGCATTCCTACGAAGTCAACACTTATCATTTTAGAGCAATATTACAATGA
>NC_090745.1:66694175-66699175 GCF_036898095.1 Palaemon carinicauda | reverse complement strand
TAGGTTTGCACTAAAGGAATAGATCAGAGGTTATTCTGGCTCAGGATGGTACCCTCCTTCATTCTATCCAAACCAACTTCCCAAGCAATTTTAGAGTAATTGGAGCCCCAGAGGGCTGGCACCATCGTATTCTCCACCAGGGTAAGGAGTAGAGGAAATTCCTACAAATGGCAGTGCTAAAAACACTGGTAGTAAAAGCAATGAAGCCCACCATTGGCTCCCCCAGTAAAATGGTGTTCCTATTGTCACAAAAATGGACACGACGTTAGCTGCTGCAGGCTAAAAGGAAATTATAGACCAGGGGGAAAGAAGTTCCCTAATCAAAATCACAAGAGGAATGACAAAGCACTTAATGTTAATGAGGTGATGATACTGACTCTGAGTGTGCTAGAGTGTGGACGTGTTGTGCGGAGCTTTTTTATACACGCTTTGAGTCGTGTCTTAGCTTTCTGTTTCTTGCTTAGAATATCATTGAAAAGATATTAGTTAGTCTTAAGGGGAATCCTAAGTGATAAGAAGCAGTACACTATGTCTGCTCCTAACTATGTCTGCCTCATATGTAATAACACGTATGGAAAACAGAAAAAATGGATAGTTCGGAGGGCTATTCATGATAATGGAGACAATGTTTTTTTTCGATGGGGTATCCATAACATACGTGATAGGTACTACCTGATCACCTGCTACCACTGTCAGAGGTATGGACATTTTTAAAAAGATTGCAAGACCAAGAAGGAAGATAAAGTCTGCGGGAAATGTTCAGGGAGACACTCCACCAGGGAGTGTAACTCACAAGTGTCAAAGTGTATAAACTGCACAAAGTTAAACAGACCAAATGACCACAGAGTAAATTCTAGAGACCACAATGCTTTTGACTTAGAATTGAAAAGACTAGCGGAAAATACTGATCATGGTTAACTGGGATATCATAAACTGTGGCTATGTAAATATACAATCTGTAGGAAATAAGACTGTTGCAATTAGAGAATTGATACACGAGAAATATTTAGATATACTAGAATTATCTGAAACATGGCTAAATAACTTAGACAAGGCAAAGATCACTTAAATGACGACCCCCACATATGCCTTCTTTCACATACCGAGAAAAAGTAGGTCTGTTTGTGGTGTCGGACTCTTTATTCATAAAAGTTACTCAAATCTCTAAACGTTGAAAAGAATTGGTGTAACAAGCTTTGAATATATAGAAATAAAATTTACGCCCAAAAAAAAAAATAGAAGAATATCCTTTGTAACAATCTACAAACCTCCTAGGACAAACTCTAGTATCTTTTTTGAAGAATTCGGTGCTCTCATTGAGATGATTATCATGGGAAAAAACGAATCAGTTATCTGTGGAGATTTAAATTTTTGGATGGATGACGCATCAAATCCTAACACTTTGGCATTTAGAGAGTTACTAGAATCATATCGACTATTGAATAATGTCAACTGCACAACTAAACCAAAAATAATGATATGCAATGTGTTCAATGATGAAGATGTTATAGTAAATTATTATTATTATTATTATTATTATTATTATTATTTTTATCCAAGCTACAACCCTAATTGGAAAAGCGAGATGCTATAAGCCCAGGGGCTCCAATAGGGAAAAAAATAGCCCAGTGAGGAAAAGGAATAAGAAAATAAATAAATGAAGAAAACAAAATAACAATAAATCATTCTAAAAACAGTAACAACGTCAAAACAGATATGTCATATATAAACTATTAACAACGTCAAAAACAAATATGTCATATATAAACTATAAAAAGACTCATGTCTGCCTGGTCAACAAAAAAGCATTTGCTCCAACTTTGAACTTATGAAGTTCTACTGATTCAACTACCCGATTAGGAAGATTATTCCACAACTTGGTAACAGCTGGAATAAAACTTCTAGAGTACTGCATAGTATTGAGCCTCGTGATGGAGAAGTCCTGGCTATTAGAATTAACTGCCTGCCTAGTATTACGAACAGGATAGAATTGTCCAGGGAGATCTGAATATAAAGGATGGTCAGAGTTGTCGTAATTTTTCTCCGACTTATTGAAATGAATGATTCTAGGCCCGATGGAATAGGCCGATGACAAGACCTTGTAGAGGTTTGCTTTCCAAAACTATTCAGGATTCAATAAAATATGATTACAATTTTCAAATTTATTACAGAAATAACCATTTGATAGAGAAATAACACACACTAACACTTTAAGCTAATTGAAAAATAGAACTGTCACCCTTAGGGGGTCTGCAACATGTGCTCATGAAGCGCAAAGTCCACGTTGGACCAAAAAAGACAAAATTTTCACAATTACAATGATAGTTCCTTGGTAAATCACCTACCAAGGTCCACAGGCGTATTTTAATGCATAAAACCAATCCCTAGTCCAAGGGATGACAATTTTACAGACCGATATAAGTTACATACAATACACAGAAAAAGCAACCGACCTGATATCACGTGGCTTGGAGCGGAGACAGAGAGACGAACAATAGCAAAACTTACTGTGTTGGAGGTTTAGGCAGAGATGGACGAGCGTCGTGCTGGACAGCTCCGAGGAAAACTACGATCTCCCGCGCTAACTAAAGTGTCCTTGGGAGATGCGAGGGAACTCTTACGTTCTTTATTCAATAAGGGGTTTGATAAAGCTTATTTATCGACCACAAGACAGAGAAACGATCAAAGTCTTACTTCAGATCAAAGGGTAAACTTAATACTTCGGCTGAAGGCCATAATTTGCCGTAATCCAACAAACTAGAGAGTCCTTGGCTCTAAACATATACATCGATATTTTCATCGTTGTGAAACAGTATAATATCATTTTTGTAATTCGTAGATAATAAATACTCTGTCTCTCTGACACCCGCTCCTTCCCCACCAGTTGGTTGAATTTTATGTCACAATACTGTCACGTACTGGACAACACTCATGCACAGAAACGCTCGCGAGACCTTCCAATCTTACCTCAATTTAACACAACGTTCGTGGAGTTAAATGGCGGGGTTTTCGAGTGATCAGTTCGAAACTCCCGACATCCTCCACACCCAAAATAAAGGGGCGGTGAAACGTCGGTCAATTAGGCAAGACTGGACTCAGGGGAGGAGTAACCACTCCAACACTCTGTTAGGCTCGTTGCGTAGCGCTCCACAACGACTCTGACGGAGTATACACAATATACATCAACAGAAATATTACCCCGGGGCAATCAACTCTTACAAGTGTACACACAGAATGGCAATGCAGAAAATGTACCCAGACATATAATACATACATGAATCAATCAATAGAAAGGCAAATAGGGAATGGGCCTGCAATAATATCTCCAATGAGCAATAAGCAATGTATATATGTACAAGAATGGCAATACAGGAAAAAATGTACCCAGACATATAATACATACATGAATCAATCAACAGAAAGGCAAATAGGCAATGGGCCTGCAATGATATCTCCAAAGAGCAATAAGCAATGTATACATGTACAATCATAAATTGAACAAACTTATACATACATCAAATCATAGGGCAATCTGCACTTAATCAATCTATGGAATTACCCTTCCCACACTGCCACACCTTGGGAATTACTCTAGGGGAAACAAGAGGGGGGGGGGGCCTGGTTCTGTACAACGCTCAATTTGTATGTACGAGAGAGACCCTCCTGTTCCCGTACTCCACACCCGAAGCACTTCCAACCTCTGTGGATTCAAACTCACCTACACTTACTTCTTTCCACCCTCCCTACCTACCAGAAGGGACTCTCCCATTTTTCTTTAGATGTCCTCGTTTTGGAGTAATCGTTCCATCAAATCTCGCTGCTTCCCAGCAGCCTTTCTCAATGGGCGTGCGGAATGTCCTTGTGCACCCGTTGTCTCTGATTCTGTGTCACTTTCACTCATCTCAATTACCATATTGTTATCACTATTTGCGTCACTACCTAAGACCTCTGTGGCTGGTTGTCGAGATGTCGTAGCCTGAACCATCTACTGGTTGTCCCTAGATGTCTCAACGGTCCCTGGCAGTCTTGCTGGCAAACTGTACTCGCCCTCGTCCTCGACGTCGCCATCGTCTTCTCCAACACCATCATCGTCATCAGAGGGGGCAATCTCCAGGGGAACCAGGTGGCTGAGAGCTCGCAGCGACTCGACACCCTCGAACAACACCTTGGCTGAACGCACGACTCCGTCGTCGTCAGGATATGTCTCCACGACACGTCCAAGGGGCCACGTAGCCCTTTTTTGATTTTCTTGCTTGACCAGCACGACGTCTCCGGAGTGCAGCTTGGAAGGTTCCCCAGATTGACAGTCGTGTCTGGCTCTCAGGGCACTCAAATACTCTTTTCTCCACCTCTCTCGGAAGGCTTTCAAAGTGTCTGTCAGCTTGAAATAATGATCACGGAGCCTCCGGGATGTGAAGGTCGCATTGAAGTGGTCATCTGGCAAGATCGGTGCCATGAGGTTGAGTGGGCTTCCTCTCACTAAATGGGAGGGGGTGAGGACCTTATCCTCGCACTTGTCGCCGCTGTACATTAGAGGCCTGTTATTAACCACCGCCTCGGCCTCCTTCACTAATGTTAGTACGTGGGCGTCCGGCAGGTACTTCTTCCCGAGGGCTATCTGGAGGACACGTTTTGTCACTCCGATTAGGCGCTCGAAGAACCCACCTTTCCAAGGTGCATGGGGCGTCTGAAAGCGCCATTCGATTCCAGTTTTCCTCAGGAACTGCCGGACTTCATCCTCTTCATAAAGTCCCTGAAGGAGGTTGCTGGCAGTCTTGAACGTTTGATGATTATCAGATGTGATGAAGGACGGAGCACCGTGTGTAGCACAAAAGCGACGTAAGGCTAATACAAATTCCCCCACTTCCCGGGAGGGGCAGAAATCGAGGTACATGGCCCTGCTGGCCATACAAGTCGCGATCAGTATGTAGCCTGGCCGCCTTTCAGTCTGTATGGCCGCTCTGTGATCTACTCAGACTGTTGTAAAGGGCTTCGTTAGG
>NC_090745.1:66669175-66684175 GCF_036898095.1 Palaemon carinicauda | reverse complement strand
GAGAGAGAGAGAGAGAGAGAGAGAGAGAGAGAGAGAGAGAGAGAGAGAGAGAATTTCATAGGAATGAAACTTTTCACAAAATACTTGCCAGAATGCTCTATACCTACAGCTTAGAAGAAAAACTTTATTTCCCTAATTCCCCCCAAAAAGTAGACACAAAAGACACGAAAATACTGTCCAATGAGTTTAATCTCAGTGAAATGTAAAAATATTTACAAAGATCCTATAACGCTGATTGGAAAGACACAGATTGTTGGGTTTGAATTAACCAAGAAAGTAGGCAATCTTTAGAAGTAGGTATTCAATGACTGACCATATCCATGTTGTTAACCATGATAATGGAAAACCGACAGAGTATGACAAACAACTATGTATGACCTTTTTAGACTATGAGAAAGTTTTTGATTCTGTCAAAAACTTTAGCAGTTATGAAAACCCTGTAAAGAAAAGAAATAAAAAAAATCTCATGTTAGAACTCTTGAAGATACCTATACGGGAATTACATCCACCCTAAATCTACCTGAAGATGGAGTAAATTCCAATTAACTAAGTAGTTAGACAGTGAGAACGCATCGCTCTCAGATTGTGCACAGTGGACATAAAGAAGTTTTTCAGAATTTAAATAGGGAAAATGTAGAAATTATCAGAAGTCAATTCTATTTAGTGAATCATGCGAGGAATTGCAAAAGATGATAGAAGATTTAAATAAAAAATGAAAAAATGTAAGATGGAAAATTAATTTGAGTAGAACTAGGATAATGTTTGATGAAAATTCTGAGAGACAACAAATAAGGGTTATGGATGAACCTCTAGAGATATTGAATTAATATGAGTACTTATGTTTTCAAAGGACATGATGCCAAAATTATAAGAAGGATAAGAATAGGAAGGAGAGTTTTTTGTAAACAAAATGAGGTTATGAAAAGTAAAATGCCACATTCCCTGAAAAGGCAAAAATTTAATCAGATGGGCCTGGCAGTAATAATTTATGCATCAGAAACTTGAGGCCTCACAAGTCTTAGAACCTAAGCTAGTTACAACTCAAAGATATATGGAAAAAATAATGATAGTATTAAAAAAAGAGACCAAAAAAACAGTAAAAAAAAGATATGACAGAAAACTAACTTAAAAATGTAAAAAAAAAAAAAAAAAAAATAGACATAGCAGGGATATGAGAATGACATATAATAGATGGGCATTAAGAATAACAGACTAGGTCTATAGATATTGCAAAAGAAGTATAGGGAGGAAGAAAACACGATGGACTGACGAGCTAAGAAAATTTGCAGGCATAGCCTGGCATGGAAATACCATAAACACACAGGAGTGGAAGGAAATGGCTCAGATCTTTGCCCTAAAGAGGACTAGCAACGGCAGATGTCTCTCTCTCTCTCTCTCTCTCTATATATATATATATATATATATATATATATATATATATATACATTATATATATATATATATATATATATATATATATATATATATATATATATATATATATATATATATATATAATGTATATATATATATATATATATATATATATATATATATATATATATATATATATATATATATATATATATATACATATATATATATATATATATATATATATATATATATATATATATATATATATATATATATATATATATATATATATATATATATATATTTATGGTGGATCCCGGGGCTAGGCACAAAAGATATATTATACTATATGTGTAATGATTAGAATAGTTAATATTACATGTTTAAAACAAATGACGTAATATGTCATGTTGGTTGGAAGAGCTAACCCTGGGATTTGCTGTAGTCATTCAAATTGTAAACCGGACGTATAATGCAAACCTATGCAAACCTCGGCAAATTGACATTCTTCTTAACGTCAACACATTGTCTCATCGTGTGAAAGTTTGTGACGTCACCGGATGCAGGTGTCTTCCGATTCCGTCACATGGCTAAAGTAAACCAAGCATACGATATCTGTGATATCGATAATTTATTCAGTTCATATCTAAACTTCACCAGAATTGGTCATCTGGACCAACACAGCTTCCTCCAGTGATGGAGATGTTTAACTCTGTTGTTTTATAGAATAAAACTTAAAAACTATTAAGATGTATTCAGTTAATCCATTTAAATACATCTGAAAACAACTCATACTCAAATGTGTGCTTAATACAGTAGCACGCCAATAAATGGTGGCAGCGATTAAACTCTAAGACAGCGATTAAACTCTAAGACAGCGATTAAACTCTAAGACAGCGGTTAAACTCTAAGAATTAGAGAAAAATCTTCAAGACTTCAAAATAATAGCTGTAAAACCAGAGAAATATCTTCAAGACTTCAACATAAAAGCTGTAAAACCAGAGAAAGATCTTCAAGACTTCAAAATAAAAACTGTAAAACCTGAGAAAGATCTTCAAAAACTCAACATTATCTACAAGAATCTACAATTTTGACTAAGTCCAACGGAAAAGCTAACATCAACATATGTTAGTATACAACCTGAATCTTCAATCAACATCCTAGGAAACCCAAGGACTGGCGTTCAACAATTGCAAGACATATCCAGGAAGAACTACATTCAACAAGAAACTAGAACGAGACATCGCTAACAAAACATCAAGAGAGAGAGAGAGAGAGAGAGAGGACGTGTCGACTTCATATATAAGCTAAGTACAGATATTTTGTATTCATTTCAGTTTGGGCAGTGAAGTGTAGTTATCACAAGTCGTTAGTCAATTATTACTGGGGTGAGTGAATTCCTAAACTTTGTTATAAGAAACTCCGAATTCTCATTTAGAATTTTTCTTTCTTTGTGCTAAATCCTTTTTCTTTCAGAAACTCTTAAGGGGGAAATGTTTTGGGATTAGTAACAGTGTTGGGGGAATTTGATTATACATATGCGTTTACGCAGTGGGCGTCTGTACTCATATAGATATTTTGATAGAATTGAAAGGGGTCAAAGAGATAGAAAAAAAAAATACAGCAGTCATGGCTCCTCCTGTCAGCCCTACCCCTGGACCTAGTGGTGTAGGCCAGGCTAATCCTCCTCCAATTGTGACGCTTGTAAATGCCAGGTCAGCAATCCTTCCTTTTCAAGGTCGGGTCAACGGGTTCTTGCCACAAAATGTGGAGTCATGGATTTCATCCGTTGATACCCATTTAAATGCCAAACAAATCGTAGATCCTTTTGTACAATTACAAGAAGCTAAAAGTTTTATAGATTTTTCTAAGGGGGATGCGAGTGCGTATTTAAGAGGTGTTTCATTTCAGGAAGCAGTTACTTGGGATGATTTCAAAGTTAGGTTACGCGCGATTTATGGGGGTGAGGAAGCCTTGGATGTAGTGTTAACGTTACGAAATACACTTAATCAAGCCACTATGAATCGGCTTAATGTTATTGAGAGAGCAGCTCTCATAGCTGATAGGCTTAACGAATATCAGGACATTTTAGGTAATTCCACTTGGGTTACTAACGATAACATCTTCATGAAAGATTTTTTACGATTAATGTATTTAACTTGCATGACACTTATGTTGCCTGAAGCTTTAGTGCGGTGCTTTGATAAGAAGTTAGTGCCTGCAAGTACGGAATTGGATGTCTATAAACAGATAAAGAAACACATGTCCAAGTGTCCAGATCTCGATCCCATGTTAACTCAAGTTTTTGCTAAGAATGAAACAAAACCACAAACAGTGAACGTAATTAACAGTCCAGTAGCGGGAGTGACGTGTTACAACTGCAAACGTCAAGGTCACATAAGCGCAGACTGTAGAACGAAATTTTGCTCAGTTCACAACACAGCATCACATTCTTATAGTCAATGTTACGCGCGTAAGACACAACAATATCCTAGAAATACACAGTCAATTCCACAGTCAGTTCCATATGGAAATAAAAAGAAAAATCCTCATTTTAACAATAAGAAGAAACAACAAAATGTCAATGCAGTTCAGAGTCCGAAACAAACAAACACTTCTTCAAATATCGCTGAGCCTGGGCCGTCAAACCAGACATCGCAAAGTCAGTCTAATTTTCAGAATGTGCAGAGCAAAGCAAATACCACATAGTTAACTCTAGAGGGGAAGAGAGTGATGTTGGGTCAAGGTCATTTATGTCAACATCAATAGTATTGAATAATCAATTTAATGTTTTATCAGATAATTGTGAGACAATAGATTTTCCTATGAAACACACGGCCGAATTAAGTAAAACAGTGCATGCTCCCGTAGATTTGCAACGAATTCATACAATGATAAGCCAAAATGAGTTACGGCCAACCTTATATGCTGTAAATTTAGAACACAAATCCTTTACGTTATTTTTTGACTCTGGTAGTCCACATAATATTTTGGATTTGAAGACGCATCATTTGATGTTTCCGAACTTTCCGATTGAAAAATCAGGAATTAGACTTTCAGGTATAGGAAATAATGAATTAAACGTCATAGGCATAACTCATATTCAGTTCAGAGTCGGTAATCGCACGTTTGCCGATACATTTGTTGTTGTAAAAAACATTAATATGTATCCAGCTGTAATTATAGGATACCCATCTATGGGAAATCAAAACATTATCTTAGCTCCTGCCAAGCACGGCGTGTATATCAAAGGGAAATTCTATAAGTCTTCTAATACCTTAAAGTCAGTTTTGGATAAAAAGGAGACGACAAATGTAACCGTAACGTACGTTGAAGAACCAATAACTTGTCTCACTAATAAAGAAATAATATACGCGACCCAGCAGAATTCTCGTTCACCCGTAATATCATCTTGCACGCAAGATATCGAACCAAACATACCTTCGAATTTAATAGTGCAAATAAAGAAAACACTACCGGGATCTGAAATATTAATCCTTTCCGATACTTTGAATACCAACGGATTGTCTGTCACACAAGCTATTTATACAGTAGGCTCACATCAGCAATGTAATATCGAAGTCTGTAATCATTTAAATAACACGTTAGTAATTCACAAAAATCAACATATCTTGGATGTAGAAGTTTATAAACATCGTATTCTTACCGTTGCTGAAATCAATCACTCTCAATCAGTTGCGGATGAATCCCTTTTGCGATCTATTAAAAATAAAATCAGTAAGGACATTCAAGACGAAGAAGTTCAGCAGAAAATTTTTGAACTTTTAACTAAATATACAGATGTCTTTTCCACTACGGATGGATCCTTAGGAAAAACAGATGTGATCGAGCATCAAATAAGGTTAAAAGACAAGCAGAAAATTATATATGTACCCTCGTACAGACTCCCTATGAAATTCCAGAATGAAATAAATGATGAAGTAGGTAAAATGTTAGAGGAAGGAGTCATTAGAAAATCAAATAGCCCTTATAATTTTCCTTTAATAGTTGTACCGAAAAAAGATCGAACATGGCGTATCTGCGTCGACTTTCGTCGTCTAAACGAGGAAACGATCCCTGATCGATTCCCAGTGCCATGTACTGACGATATTTTGTCTTTGTTAGGTCAGAATAAATATTTTACCAGTTTGGACTTACTTAAAGGCTTTCACCAGATATCATTAGAAGAAGATAGTATCCCATACACAGCCTTCAGCACAGCCAGGGGACATTATGAATTTTTGCGGATGCCTTTTGGTTTACGTTGTGCTCCTATAACATTTACAAGAATGATTAACATAGTGTTTGGAGACTTGTTAGGGGATATATTGCATGCCTATATGGATGATCTTGTAATCTTTCCCAACACCTTAGAAGAACATCTACGTAAGTTAGAACTAGTACTACAGAGATTAAGACAACATAACTTAAGGGTAAAGATTAGTAAGTGTGAATTTTTCAAAACAGAATTGATATATTTGGGTTTTGTGGTGTCAAGCCAAGGTCTTAAAGTAGTCCATGATAAGGTGTCGGCTATACGTAATTTTCCCATACCTACTAATGTCAAGGGAATACAGCAATTTCTGGGTTGTAGTGGATATTACAGGCGTTTTATACGCAACTATTCAATAATAGCCGCTCCTTTAACTGATCTTACGAAGAAGGGCGTAGATTTCATATGGTCTGAGCAACATCAACAGGCGTTTAATACTTTGAAAGATGAACTGTGTAGTTCTCCTATCTTAAAATTTCCTGACTTCGGTAAGGAATTCTTCATTGCAACAGACGCCTCAGACTTAGGAGTAGGAGGGGTATTGCTTCAGCAATATGATAGACAGTTTTTCCCGATAGCTTTCTATTCTCGAAAATTGAGAACTTCCGAAAGTAAGTATGCAGTAATAGACAAGGAAGGACTAGCTATTGTTAATTCGCTAGTGCATTTTAAGTTCATAATTTACGGTTATCCCGTTAAGGTTCTTACTGACCATAAACCACTAACAGAGTTCTTTAAAGGCTTCAATCACAGCCCTAAACGAACTCGGTGGCATTTGATCATTCAAGATTTTGGCGCAAGAATTGGGTATTTACCTGGGAAAGCAAATATCATTGCGGATGCATTATCACGCAACCCCGTGTCATCTTGTACGGAGCCTTTAGCTGAATTAATAGATATATCAACATCCATGCCTATTGTAAAAACAATATCTGAACAAGAAGATTTAGGCTGGAGCGCTGAATTGTTACAGACTGAGCAAAGAAAAGATCAGAAAATAGAAACAATTATAAATGCTTTGAAAGGCAATCATAAAGAAAAGGAATATATAAAGTATAAGCAGCAGAATTATATAATCAAAGATAATATTCTGTGTAGGACTGTGACAAGGAAAACCCGCAATACACCACATGTAACTAACGACCAGGTAGTAGTACCAATCTCACTTATTTCCACTGTCCTGAATTGGTTGCATTCAAATCCATTACATGGACACCCTGGGTTCTCATTAATGTCACAGAAAGCCAAATCATTGTTTTATTGGCATACAATGCTCACAGATATAAAAAGACACATAGCTAATTGTCGCACATGTCAGGAAAACAAAGGGCATACGAAAACACCTGTCAGCCTAGGAGCTTATCCTGTGCCCAATCAACCCTTTGAAAGAATACATTTAGATTTGTTAACAGGATTTTACGAGTCAGACAGAGGAAATAAGCACCTCTTAGTAATTATAGATGCTTTAACTCGATATACAGAACTAATAGCGCTTAAAACTAAAACTGCGATTGAATGCGCTAGGAAGTTTTACGAGTGTTACATTTGTAAACATGGAATTCCACACATGATAATCTCAGACTCGGGTGGTGAATTTAATAATCACTTTCTTACCTCATTGTGTGAATTCCTCAACATAAAGAAGATTAATACCATGATATATCACCCAGAGTCGAATGGGCTACTGGAAAGAGCAAATAGGAAGATATTAAATATATTGAGGGTAACACTAGGGGGATCAGACCCCAACTGGGATATTGCAATACCGGCGGCACTGAGTACTCTGAATCATTCATATCATATATCAATTAAAATGTCACCGCATGAAGCATTGTATGGTACCCCAGTTAGAACACCTTTCCATGTATTAACGCCTACAACTAATCTATCAAATCCTTTAAAAGAATGTATAAATGCAAGTATAAGTCGATATGATATCCTTCGAAAGAATTTAGAAGAATCACAAATCATAATGAAAAGGAATCATGATAAAATAGCGAAACCAACTAAAACATATACCGTGGGTGATAACATCTATATTCAAATCAATGTCAGAAAAGGGCTCAACTATAAATTAACACCTAAGTTTGAAGGCCCATTTAACATTTTGGAAACATTAACGGCCAATAGGTTTAGAATTCAAAACGTAGCCCAACCCACGGATGAGAGAATAGTACCATTGGCTCACATAAGAAATTAAAAAGAAAAGAGAGGAAAAGAAGTGAGGGAAAATTTTATTTTATGTGATTAAAAGTTTTCTTTTTAATACAGGAGTAATTACATATATTTTTTCTCGTTACAGGTTTCCAAGATGAATTTTTTGTTGTTGGGAGTGATATTGTTCGCTCAGACATTTTTCTCGTATGGGATGAGTTCTAAGACTAAAGATATATGTTTTAAATATGGCAATATAGTTGAAAGACAAGAAGACATTTTTATTACGTCAACTAACGTAATTGTAGAAGTGAATATGCAAGCAATTTTTCTTCAAGAGAATGATGTCATTAGCTTAAGAACCGCCATTTCAAGGTTTTCTGCATCATTGGATGAGTTGCATAGAAGACATTTTCATTTGACTACTAAGAGTTTGCTTGGATCAACATTAAAAGTTGCAGAGATGCTATCTGATGACTTGAAAAATAAGACTGGCGAGACAGGATCTTTGGCTTATGACCTTTTGATGTGGACTGTAGGACACGAACATAAAGAAAGACGGAATCCGCTCATTTATGCTGCATTAAGCATCTTTGGGTCTGTTGCAAGTTTAGGTTTAGGAATTTCCAATCGTCTTAAAATTAGTAATCAAAATAAGAAAATTGAGTTCTTGACTCATAAAGATGAATTGATTATGTCAGAACTAAGTGATCAGTTAGCTTCAATCAGTAAAATTATGGATTTGTTAAGTGAACATTCAGATAATATCGTTCAAATTATGGAAGTACAGGATTTGTTGGCAACATTAACGTATTATGATTCAAAGATAGATCACATACATAACAGAATTGCACATTTCATTGAGAAATCCAAGGATTATGTAGAAGCTATCACGTTAGCAACTAAAGGTGTATTGTCGCCCCATTTGTTGCCTATACGTTACTTAAAATTAGTTCTGAAGAACGGAAGGGATAAACTAGGCTATGTTCCTTTGTTGGACGAACATAGGTTAGAATTTTATTACAGCCTAATTACAGTAAACGTAGATAATAACAAGATTAGGATTACAATTCCCTTTGATTCTTCTGATGCCTGGCAATCTTACAGGATATCACCATTTCCGACTTTCATGACGAATCACTCAAATCCAGTAATATCCAGTTTGACAGGACACGTATAGATTTCCCCAGACAAGGAAACATATGCGGTCATTAAAGACTTAAATCAATTAACTCACTGTTCAGACGCAATGGATAGAAAAATATGTACAGCTGACTCATTTGAATTCCGTAAAAACTTAATGGATTCATGCGAGTTAGGTATAGTGCTAGACGGTGCTCTCTCCCATACAAGTGAAAATTGTCTGGATAAGCTTTATCCCTTTGACAATAAAGAATTCAATTGCAGACTGAATAATGGCTCGTGGATACGATACGACAAGGACGGCTTCGATGTATCATGCCCGGACGGATCCACATCCTTTACACACATCTTCGTCGCAGCAGATGGTTGTGTCGGGACTTCCCCGAATTCCATGGTGACTGGTCTACGGACAATCATCAGAGAACGAGCCTACTTCGCGAACTTCACGTGGACCTCTACAATGCCAGCACTTCCTCTCCCATACAACGGAAATGTGGCAAAGCGGTTGATGAAACTTACCGAAAAGGACCACCTGTCACCGACTTATAAAGAAATTCTTCACCCCATACTACTGGCTGGTTTGTGTTTCACGGTAGTGATAATTATCGCCGTGAACATCCTTGTTTGGCGTAGGTTACGGCAAAGCAAGCAGCTAAAAAGGAATGAGTTGCATAGCCCCGACAATACCCCCTATTGGATCCAGTTCAAAGCTGTTTGAGTGGCCACCTCATTCGCTAAGGGAGTAATTTGTCGGGAAGATGTTTGTATGAAAAGCTGATTAGTACTCTAGTAATATGTAATTAAAGAAATTCTCTACATTTGCATTGTTAAAAATACATTTAAAACAACATTTAAAAAATAAATAAAATAAAAAAAAGGATATAAATCATTTTTTCTCTCGGCATCTAATAAAAATATATAAGCCGGAATGTTAAAAAAGAAAAGAAAAAAAAAAATATAATAAGATATATAACAGAATCTATGGGCATCTAATAAAATATATCAGCACTATATATAAATATATATATATATATATGTACGAAACCGTGGTACGTGTACGTACCAGGAATTCGTGTTTGTGCACTAAAAATTGAGTATTTTGTTTCTGACAAAGGTAACAATTATTCTTTATCAAGTTACCGAATCATATGTAAGTCAGAATTTATTTCGTTTTTTGGTACCATGTAATCATTTGCTAGCAATGTACCATATATATGATCTTGGTTTTATCATGCATTTTTCTTTTTGCTTTGGTAATATCTTTTTTGTACGCATTATTGTTATTATTTTTTTGATGTGCCTATTTTGGACATTCGTCCTCAGTTGGTTATGGCTAAAGTTAAACAAAGAATAATACGTATGTCCAGTCACACCTAATAACCATGTTTCGGCTTGTTGTTAAATTTTTGTAAAAAAAAAAAATTGAGATAGCTGGCCGAGCTTATGTAATGATTAGAATAGTTAATATTACATGTTTAAAACAAATGACGTAATATGTCATGTTGGTTGGAAGAGCAAACCCTGGGATTTGCTGTAGTCATTCAAATTGTAAACCGGACGTATAATGCAAACCTATGCAAACCTCGGCAAATTGACATTCTTCTTAACGTCAACACATTGTCTCATCGTGTGAAAGTTTGTGACGTCACCGGATGCAGGTGTCTTCCGATTCCGTCACATGGCTAAAGTAAACCAAGCATACGATATCTGTGATATCGATAATTTATTCAGTTCATATCTAAACTTCACCAGAATTGGTCATCTGGACCAACACAGCTTCCTCCAGTGATGGAGATGTTTAACTCTGTTGTTTTATAGAATAAAACTTAAAAACTATTAAGATGTATTCAGTTAATCCATTTAAATACATCTGAAAACAACTCATACTCAAATGTGTGCTTAATACAGTAGCACGCCAATATATGTAATATATACTGCATATAATATATATATATATATATATATATATATATATATATATATATATATATATATATATATATATATATATATATATATATATATATATATATATATATATATATATATATATATATATATATATATATATATATATATATATATATATATATATATATATATATATATATATATATATTCATACATATATATATATATATATATATATATATATATATATATATATATATATATATATATATATATATATATATATATATATATATATATATATATATATATATATATATATATAGTACGACTGGCAAGCTACACAACCTCTCGAATTGCAGACACACCTGTTTGCTTTTATATTAAATCTATTACACTTCAAAAAAAATATTAATGGGGTCAGAGTTTCTAAGTCTCGCTCTCTCGAAAGGTGTACTCAAGCAACCCTAGAGGGCTCTCTCATTTAGCTAGATCTGCAAATTTTCCTAAGAACACACCTTATGAAAATATAAAATAACATTACATAAGCCCTTGTTCCTATCTTAAATGATCACATAAGACTCTCAAACAGATTACGTAAGACTTCGTACCAAAAATAGAGGAAAATAAAAGATATAATTCTTAAAATTAACGTAAATTTACATGCACTGACTTGAATAAAAAATACAATGAAATTTACGACGAAAGTGTTACGTAATTTCCATAATAAACTCACATCTCCCCGAGAGGAGCTCATCTTAGGAGCTGGCTAACATCTCTTCAATGCACAAATAAAATATAAATAAAATCATGAATAAACTATTGTATTTATTCAACACTACACCAACTTTGTAAGATAGGTCCCCACAAAAAATAAGATTATTTATTCCGGCATTGAATCCATCGATTCAGCTCGAGATAGATATTTTACAATTATGTTATCTTTACCTGGTGCATTCTTTACATTAATATAATACTGTTGCAAACATAATGACCAACTAGTTAACCTTTGATTAATATTTTTCATCTTATTCACAAAAGTTGAAGGATTGTGATCCGAATACACTGTAATCTCTTCATTTTGGGATCATTTCATATAGACCTCGAACTTGTTTATTGCTGTGACTAACACTAGTAGTTCCTTTTTAACTGTCGACTGGGCTCGCTGATGCTTCTTTAGCTTCATGGACATGAAACTAACAAGATGAAAAATTACTTCCTCGGCCTCTTGCAATAAGACAATTCCAATCTCGTTATCCAACGCATCCAATTGGATAAGGAATTTCTTGTTGGAATCAGGTGCCTGTAGTATCAGCATCGAAGTTAATATGGCCTTTATCCAGTCAAAGGATTCCTGGCACTCGCTGGTCCATACAAATTTTTCCCTCGGGTTAGTCAAATCGTGCAAAAACGTTGGTAGAATCCTGCCATCCTTAAGAAACATTGTAAATTCTTACAGGTTATGGGAGGTGATGCTTTCCTTATTCCTTTGAGGTTAGCAGCTACCGGGGTGATTAGTCGTCGTCCTACTTCAAATCCCAAGCACCAAACTGTTTCCTTCCCAAATTTGCTTTTCTCCAGATTAATCGTCAGGTATACTCCTCGCAGCTTTGGAAATACCTTCTTCGGAATTCGGAGATGTTCTTCCAAAGTCGATGAATATACCCCAATATCATGGCAATATACGCCTACTCCTTCTATCGATCCTAGAAGGTTATCCATCAAACATTGAAAAGTAGCTTGGGAGTTCATTAGACAAAGGGCATGACGGTGTATTGATATAATCCAATCAGGGTTATAAAAGCTGATAATGATTTTGTGTTGTCATCTAAAGAAATTTGATAATAGCCATTTCACAAGTCAATCTTGAAGACAAACCTTGCTTGTCTAGTATTGTCGCGTAGTTGGTCGATGAACGGCAATAGATAGCTTCCAGCCACAGTAATCGAATTTAACTTTCGATAGTACGTACAAACCTTAAAAGATTTGTCCGTTTTTTCACGAGCAAGCATGGAGAACTGTAAGGCTTATAACTCTGTTTGGTTAATCTGTTTTTTAACAAATAGTCTACTTCTTTTCTCATGGCTTCTCAGTGATATGGCGACCGTCGATAGGTGCGTTGTTTTGATGGTCTTTCTGTTGTTTTCAAGTGTATCTCATACATCTTCAGGTTTGTTTGTTTTGGGACGTCTGAGAAAATTTCAGGGAGACTACCTAATTATTCAGCCTAATCTCTCCTATTGCTCCTGGTTTAAAGGAGGTATTTCTCTCCGTCGTCGTCTTCCGTAGATAGTATGATTTACACCATACATACTTGTGGGGCTTTGGTCTCATTTTCACTCAAATAGGGTTTCAGTAAGGTTGGCATCCAAAATCTTGAATAGTCCTTAAAACTTGTTTGTGAATGGAAATATCCAGCAGAAAAACTAATACCTGTTTTCCTATCAAAAACTGTTAGTCCTTACTTTTCATAGCAAATCCTTTCTTCATTTTTCCTTGACTCGTCTTAAGGTTTTTATGGAAAAATTTCCCTATTTCCCTGATTCTTTTCCTCAAATTCTTGACATATTCTCCATCCGTTTCACCTATGTCCTTCTATTTTTCTTTTAATATTTTAATCGGTCCTCGTACTTCTCGTCCAAATATCATTTCATTTTGGCTACATCTCATGCGTTCTTGATAAGTATTACGTACCTCGAATAACATCCACAGTAGTCTGATGCCCAATTCAACCCCAGTTTCGTTGCAAAACCTTTTTAATCTACTTTTTAACGCTTGAGAAAACCTCTCTAATGCACCTTAGTTGATAGTTGTTGTTTTATAGCCAACAGTTTCGTTATGTCCTGAAATAATTTTGACGTGAAATTCGTTTCGAGGTAATTTTGAACGAATTCTGGTATACTAAACTTAGTAAAAAGGTCTAGTAACTACTCGGCGATGATTTTGGCACTGATGTTCCTGACAGGTATGGCTTCTGAGTATCTCGTTACTGGACACATTAAGGTTAACATATATTCGTAACCTTTTTCTGTCCTTGGTAAAGGTCCCACAATACCGATCATTACCTTGCTGAAGGGTTCTCCTTGTACTCTATCGGGTGTAAGGGAGCTTTCTTAATGTGCTCGTTTGGCATTCCTGCAATTTGTCATATGTGACATGCACACCCAAAACTAACTCACGTATGCCGGGCCAAAAAATTTGTTTCATTATTTTCTCCGCCATCTTCCTTATCCCCATATGTCCCAGCTCGTGTGCGACTGTGAACACTTATCTTCTCAACAGTGCGGGAATTAATATTTGACGATATATCGCGACTTTGGGATTTCCAGGGATATTGGCGGGTCTATGCTTCCTCATAAGCTACCCCTCCTCAAGATGATAACAAGTCACAGACTCCTGTGCCTCTGCCTCATCCCCCACACGGTACAATATCTCTGTAAACGTTGCATCCGTTGTGATCCTATCAGCCTTTTCTTACTCATTTGTTTTCATTCTAATGCTGAACTTTCAATTTTTTCTATATCCGTTTCTTCTTTTCTTTTTTCTCCACTCGTCAGTCGTTTCTCTTACTTCGGGCTTACTCAGGAGTTCTCCTTTTACGTACCATCAAGGGGATCCTCTTCGGAAAACAAATCCTCCAAGTTCTTCCCTCTTTCGATTTCCTTTTCTTCTTCAGCACCCACTTCCTCCGTCACTCCTAGATGACACACAACTAGGAAACATTACGTAAGAAAGTTCAATAACTCCAAGACAGCAATATATAAAATACTCATAACAAAACTTGGTAATCATTCTTAAAAATTATTTAAAAACTATTACTTACTACGATTCTTTTACAGGATACGAGCGACTGCTATTCTAAACAATGATGTTTGGAATAATACACTCTCTACAGAAGTAAATATATTCTATATAAATCACATCACTTAGAAAAAGTTTACGTAAAACAAAATAGATCACTCGAGATATTAGGTCTGAACAAAACTTAAAAAAGATAAAAATGCCACGATCTGAAAATTATATTATAACTTGACTTGGGTTGTTATATCTGAATAATGTTTAGACTAAGAAAAGAAAAACCAAATATGAAAATTATACAAGGACTTGTTTCACTTGAAATTAAATCTGAATACAACATTTAA
>NC_090745.1:66654175-66659175 GCF_036898095.1 Palaemon carinicauda | reverse complement strand
AGTATTCACCAGTGTTTGTGCAAAGTTAATTCTTGGGGTAATTTTTCAGGCAGTGTATTTTCACCTCCTCGGTGTTGTTTTGTGTAAATTTAGTGTTTTGTTTGAATAAGTAATCATGGTTGTTAACGTATTAGAACTCCTTAGAGGAGAGGGGTGGCAAGAGAGGTTGGCAGAGTTAAATAGGGAAGACTTGGAAATTATAGCAGAGCATTTTGAATTGCAATATGATGTGTCCATAAGAAAGGGTGTATTGCTATTGCACATTTATGATTATGTTAAAACTGTAAAGACGGGTAGGGAACAAGAGGTGAAACCTTATAATGTAGTGTCAGTAGAAATTTTGGATAGGCAAATTGCCCTGAGACAAATGGAATTTGAAATGGAAAAGTTTAAGGCAGGGGAAAGAGAAAAGGAGAGGCAGCATGAGATTGCTATGAGAAACCCAGTTTCTTTTTCCCCCGCCCATTCCCCAAATAGGTTAGTAACGCCTGCTATTAATTTAGCGCAGGCTCTCAAATTTGTACCTAAATTTGAAGAGAATAATGTAGCAGAGTTTTTTGTGTCATTTGAGAGGATTGCAGCAAGGTTGGAGTGGCCCCAAGAGTATTGGACCACTCTTATACAAAGTAAATTGGTTGGAAGAGCTCAGAGGGTATATGTAACGCTGGAGTAGGATCTATCAGCAGATTATGAGAGTGTAAAGGCTATTGTCTTGAAGGCCTATGAGTTAGTCTCTGAAGTTTATAGGCAACGCTTCCGGAACTTAGAAAAATGTAGGGAACAAACTTTTGTTGAATTTGCAAGGGCGAAGGAACAGTATGCTAGCGATTGGTTCAAGTCCAAGGAGGTGGGAGATTTTGAGAGATTGAAAGAGTTAATGTTGGTGGAGGAGTTTAAGAGGTGTGTCCCAGATAAACTGAAGGTCCACCTCGAAGAGTTAAAACTCGAGACCGTTCAGGAGGTAGCCATCGCTAGTGACGAATATTGCTTGTCTCATAAGAGTGAGTTAGGGGGAGTAACGACAAATGTGAAGTCTAGTTGGGTTAAGATGGGTAGGAATAATAATACTAATCCGAATAATAATGCTAAGGTGTTTAACAGAAATAATCATGGAAGTAATAATAATCAGGGTAATGCTAATAATAACTTTTCTCCTAACAGAGGTAATAGGCAAAATATATACAATCCAGAGAAATTGAGGACATTGACGTGCTTCTTTTGCAATAAAAAGGGGCACGTAAAGAGCATGTGTTATGCGTTTAGAAAATCCCAAAATGCTAATGTTAGGCCAGTGATGGGTGTGGAAGAGAGAGAGAACTTACCCCAACAACTTCCGCTGATCAATGACTACATGGTTGTTTTAATAAGTATTTGTCCTTCGGTAGTGTCTCCTTCGCCAATTCGTCCGAGAAAAGACGAGTACGTATTTTGCGTGATACCGGTGCAGCTCAGTCTTTGATTCTAAGGGAGTCATTACCTTGTAATTTTGTACCCAAAAGTGGGGAATTTGTGTTATTGGCTGGTTTTCCTGATTCCGTAAAGTCGTATGCTATTGAAAATTTTAATTTAATCTGCCCTTCCTTTGCAGGGAATTTGAAATTGGCCATAGTTGATAAATTCCCGGTTAAGGAGGTTGATGTTGTGATAGGGAATGATGTGGCTATGAAGAATAATAATTGTCCGATATTGATAAACCCTGATAGTGAAGTAGCAGCAGTTACTCGTTCTAGTGCTAGAACTGTTGACGCTGCAGAGTCAACAATTGATGTAGATTTAAGTAGTTTAGATCGTAGTGATAGCCTAGCTGTAGATCTTGGAATGTTAACGGACAAGTTAAATTGGACTACTGAAGAGCTAATCAAAGCCCAGAAAAAGGAGTTTCGGGAACTCCCTATCGAGTCAGGGGAGGTGTCTGATATGACTGGTCCCAAATTTAAGATAATTAATAATATTTTATATAGGTTGAGTAGGCCTATGTTGATCATGAAATTGTGAAACAGATAATAGTTCCCTTTGGTTACAGGAAGGAGTTAATGTCATTGGCGCACGAAAGTGGTTTGGCCGGCCATTTTGGAATTCATAAAACTTCTTGCAAATTGTTAGGGAATTATTATTGGCCGAAGTTGAAGGCAGATGTAAAGAAGTTTGTCAATAGTTGTGATGTGTGCCAGAGGGTCGGTAAACCCAATCAGCGGATTCCAAAATCGCCTCTATGTCCTATTCCTGTAGTTTCTGAACCTTTCAAGGAAGTCATTATTGATGTGATTGGACCATTACCGAAGACGCGTAGTGGTAATGAGTATATTTTGACAATCATGGATAGGATGTCTCGATATCCCGAGGCCATACCACTACGTACGATAAAAAGTGTTAAAATTGTAGATGTACTAATTGACTTTTTTACCAGGTTTGGGATGCCTAAAATTATTCAATCGGATTGTGGTTCTAATTTTGTTAGCAGGCATTTCAGAGATAAAATGGCAGAGTTAAATATAAAACATGTGACCTCTTCTCCATATCATCCAGAAAGTCAGGGAGCTCTGGAGAGATTTCATCAGACCCTGAAATCTATGGTAAAGAAATATTGTTTGATTAATGGTTTTGAATGGGATAAGGATTCACCTTATTTGTTGTTCGCTTTTCGTTCTGTCCCAAGTCAGTCTTTAGGTTTTTCGCCTTTCAACCTTGTGTTTGGCCATTGTGTTCGAGGTCCTCTTGATGTGGTTCGTGAGTCTTGAGAGGGAGACGTCCCTGAGGTTAATTTATTGGATAATGTGTCTAATCTAGGCGATAAATTAACCAAGGCTTGGAAATTTGCGGGTGAAAACTCATTATGTAGCCAAACAAGAGTGAAGTTCTTTTTTGATAGAAGGTCCAAGGCACGCGACATTGAGGTAGGCGATAAAGTATTGGTTTTGTTACCCTTCCCAGGGAATCTATTGAAAGCTTCTTTTTCAGGTCCTTGGAAAATTTTGAAAAAAGTAAGTGAAGTTAACTATTTAGTGGAGACACCTCAAAGAAGGAAACCTTTTCAACTGTGTCATGTAAATATGTTGAAGGCTTATATGGAACGGGAAAAAGTCATTCCTGTGGCAACCATTGGGAATACAGTAGATTCTGAGAACAATAACCATTTTTCTTTTTCAGAGGGGGAGGGTATTGATGATAATTGTTTTAATGGATGTGAATGGCGGTCGGATAATAGAAAGTCTTTGGAAAATTTTTCGGGAGTAATTTCACATTTAGGTAAGGAAGAACAAAGGTCTTTGAAAAATTTAGTATCTAATTATAAAGAATTATTTTCGGATGTACCGGGTAGGACTTCGGTCCTTGAACATGATGTAAAGGTAGGTAGCGCCACTCCTGTGAAACAATCTCCTTACAGGTTGAATCCCTTCAAAAATGAGGTTGTAGCAAAGGAAGTGGATTATATGCTAAAACATGACCTAATTGAACCTAGTCAAAGTCCTTGGTCATCACCTGTTGTATTGGTAAAGAAATCCGACGGTGATTTCAGGTTATGTTTTTATTACCGTAAGTTGAATGAGTTATCTAAATCTGATTGTTATCCATTACCTCGAATTGAGGATTGTATTGATCGAATGGGGAAGGCCAAATACATTAGCAAATTCGATTTGTTGAAGGGTTATTGGCAAGTTCCTCTTTCAAAGCGGGCAAGGGCCCTGTCTGCTTTTGTAACACCACAGGGATTGTTTCAATGTAAAGTTATGCCGTTTGGTATGAAGAACGCGGCTGCCACCTTTCAGAGGTTAATGAATACTTTAGTCCATGGTTTAGAAGGATGTGTTGTGTATATTGATGATATTGTTATTAATAGCGATGATTGGGAAACCCATTTAAAATGTATTAGGGCACTATTTGAGGTGTTGAAAAGGCAAATTTGGTTATTTATTTAAAGAAAAGGGATTTCGCAAAGGCGAAGGTGGTATATTTGGGTCATGAGGTTGGTAATGGTAAAGTTGCTCCTAAGCAGGCCAATATCGAAAGTATTGAAAACATGGTAGTCCCTAAATGTAGGAGGGATGTCAGAAGATTCCTTGGTTTGAGTGGGTACTACCGAAGGTTTGTTAGGAATTTTTTGGATATAGCCGATCCGTTAACAAATCTCTTGAGAAAGAAGGTAGCATTTGTCTTGACGGATGAAACGCAAAGGGCTTTTGATAATTTAAAAAGTTTTAATTAATTTCCCCGTCTTGAGAGCTCCTGATTTTGACCTTCCTTTTTCTCTTGCCACTGATGCAAGTGACGTTGGTGTAGGAGCGGTGTTGTTGCAGAATGACGAGCAGGGAGTTTCTCATCCTGTCGCATTCTTTTTTAAAAAGTTGTCCTCTGCCCAACGTAGGTATTCCACTGTGGAGAAAGAGACTCTTTCTTTAGTATTTGCTATTAACCATTTTCAGGTTTATCTCTCCTCCTCAGATACACCTATTAAGGTCTTGACGGATCATAATCCCCTGACCTTCATCAGCAGATACAAGAATAAAAATCAAAGATTGATGAGGTGGAGTCTCATGCTGCAAGAGTGGAATTTAGAATTTTCCCACATCCCAGGAAAAGATAATATTGTTGCCGATTTTCTCTCTCGCAGCGTTGAATATTAGATTATTGACAGAGGGCTATGCAGTTATTAAAGGTAGTATCTGTATCGTTCTAATTATGGTGTGTGTGCTGTTGAAGTGGGCACGTAGTGAGTAGAAGTAAAGGTATATTTAAGATTTATTAATCATGGTTTCTTTACAGAAGACTATAATGTTTTGGGTATAGTATATGGGATCTGTAAGGTTAAAAGGTGAGGGTGATCACTGGTACTTTGTAATGATTGATTAATAAGATGGGTCATGGGCTCACGGGTCTGTAGCACAACACAGCCGTTTTTTAGGCGCTACAGGCTGGTGTATGAGTGGTACCCTAGACTGAATTAAGGTTAATCTACTAAGGTTTAGAGGTGCCAGGTACGATAAGGTTTATAATAAGCTAAG
>NC_090745.1:66609175-66611675 GCF_036898095.1 Palaemon carinicauda | reverse complement strand
GCATAGAGAATGAGTCTCCTTTACTAGGTTAGGGGCGGATACAGGAAGCTTTGCTTCCCTAGTCCACGTCTGAAGGATTCTGTACTAGATAATTCCTTCCTCTGGTGGCCTAGCAGACTGGCGTGTGTTGTTTTTCTCGGGCTGGAGAATGAGTTTTCTCTGTTGTCCGGCCAAATAACTTCACCTAACTTTGTTCTGGTTGGGAGGAGGATAGCAAGTATTGCCAGTCTTCCTCCCTAATAGACAACTCTAGGTTAGGATGAGCTAACCTAACTGATGAGTGTGTCTCTTGCTAGAACGAAGTTTATAGGACCCTTATCCCTTCCCCACCTCTCTTTCTTTTATTATCTTTTGGCCGCAGTCCTACTTCCGTACCTAGTGTAGGTTAGGATGGAGGACCGGTTCAGCTCTCTGCCGGCTGGCAATTACGTGTCGGCCGGCAGAGACCCCTTGTTCTTTGCAGAGTGAACCCCAGACCTCCCTTGGTCTCCCTTCCATGTCTGCCGGTAGAGTCCGGCAGGCAATGGATTCTTTGGAAGCCTGAATGCTACATTTTCCCCTTCCGTAAGTTCACTCTTTCTGGGTGGAAGGTCGTATGGCAATGCCGCCTAATAACCTTACATCCATACTGTTTCTCTGACTATTGTGTTGTACCCCAAACCCGGCTGCCGGCTTAACAGCCGACAGACGGGCAGGTGGAGGTTCTCTGGTTCTTAGCTACTGCCGGCGGGCATGGGTATTACTACCTTTACCTGCCGGCAGTGGAAACACAGCCCGAATCTACTGGCCACTACGATTAGCGGCCGGCAGCCGGGTATTAGTGTTTTCAGCTGTCGACCGGCAATAATTGCCGGCTGGCACACAGTTGCGAATCAGTGGGCTGCCGCCTATTAGTTAAAGGTAGTATATCTTTGAACTATACAGGGGTAGATGCCGGCCGGCCCGTGCCGGCGAGTGCTGGCCGGCACAACAGCATGCGATGTACAGTAGTTGCTATATTCGTAGTGTAGTACACACTGCATTAGTAAAACTACAGTACAGAGTTTGTGATAACACTAAAGTTCTTCAACATACTTAATGTTATCTTGTACAGCCTTTTGTTGAGACTGTAAAATATATAGAAAGTGAGTTCTTTCTGTATTCTTTCTATCCTGTATATTAAAACTTTATTTCAAGGTGTGAACTACACTTTAAATTTCCGTTTAGGAAATTACATAAGGTATTCTAGAATAGAATTAACCTTAGTTTTAATATCTTGGGAGGTAACAGCAATTGACTGGACAGGAAATACAATTATGTGTCTTTCCTTCTTTCTTTTATAGCTTTTCTATATAACCTAAATGTTTCAATATAAGTGAAAAACCTTCACTTGATACTCATGGATTTTTCTTCTCTTTACAGGAGGACCATCCGAAGTGTGGGAGTGTATTCTGTAATGTCCGCAGTAAGAACTTCTGTGGACATCAACTTTGCAGGAGGCACACAGCATGTGCAGCCTCTAGAGGTGATCTCCGGTACTGGGACCCTCAGGTTTGTACAGTTTGTTCTAACCTGATTACCGAGGCTTCTGACGACTTTAAGTCGACGGAGTCAAGGGATACTGCCAGGGAAATGTTACGATACTGGGTGAGGGGTTTTCAGAAAAAAACCTCAGGCCCCTACCTTCCAATTGAAAAGATGAGGGCCTACCTTTGCCCTAAAGCATCGGCTGATGAAATCATCCCCCAGCCTCAGGTGGAGATACCAACTGCCCAGAATCCGGTATATTCTGAAGTCTCAGCCGCCCTTTAAGACATCCAATTGGACGATAAGATGTCACAGGTGTTGGATTCTACAGAGAAGGACCTTCTAGGAGGAGGTCAGGAGGAGGGGCTGTTCCAGGCTCCTCAAGTAGAAGAGGAAGAAATCGACGAGGTGTCGGTTACATCGGTTCCGGACCCAGAACCTGTTCCCTCTACTTCGTCTGCTATCCCAGATGAACTGGGAAGGACTCTTTCTTCCATTGTTGAGATGATCCAACAAATTCAAAGGAAGAATGATGAGAAGGAAGCTGCAATGAAACTGGAGATACGCAGACTTGCAGCATCACTTGGGCCCCAGAAGCGGCTCAGCGTGAAGGATCTTCCTTTGTGCTCAGATATCAATCCTTGGAGGTATGCCGAACACATGCCAATGACAATTGGGAAGATTGTGATTTCAGAAAAGTTGGGAGCAATTCCCCTGGAAGAGGTGGAATTTTGGCCCAACAAAGATTCTTATCCGGACTGCTATATCCGTTTTAGGAAGGGGCCAGCCTCAAAGGAGGAGACGGAGCCGAAGGAGGTCATTAGTTTTTTACCAGAGTAAAGCTCAGGCGTTACTAGCGAGCTCGATGAAAGAGAGGGGCTTCATTAACTCAAAGGTGCCCGCCTTGAGTAAGAAGCTTCCCTCCTTTGTGGCCTCTCCTACCAGAGCCTTTCCCTTCCTGGAAAAGGGATACAAGGCAGCCTTAAAGGTGGTG
>NC_090745.1:66569175-66604175 GCF_036898095.1 Palaemon carinicauda | reverse complement strand
GATAAGCATTTTTTCTGTTTGGTGCAAGTTTAATTTTCTATTTCAATTCCCTTATTCCTTCTGCAAAAGATACACCGAGATCATTTAAAACTTACCAATCCTAGAAAAAGAGTAATATAATTAGTTGATGTGAATTTGTGTATTGTCTCAGTTTCTTTAAAATGGCTTGGTGCATTAATCGTTTTCTTTTAAACATTCAACTGATGCTAAACAACTAGGTGTTTCGATTTAAACTTGACACTGGGACTGTTTATCATCAAAAATAAGAAAATTACCGTATGTGAGAATAATGAAGAAAGAAGGAAAATAATAGTGAAATGTAACCGTTCGAAAGCTTTGTACCCTATCAATTAATGCTATACATTCCTAGTTCAAGAGGGAAGCCATTTTTTTCTACGAATTCTTGATTTTGCAGTTGTTTTGGTGTTCCCTTCCTTCTTTTTCGGTCAGTTTTGTATGCTTATTATAAGAAAGGGTTAAACCCTTTTAGGTTTAGCAACTGATATCCGATTGGGAGAACTAAGAATATATTTGATTAAACATACAGATCTTTAGTCTTTATAAAGAAGGATTTTATATCAAACTAGCCTTAACCTCAATAATGTTACCCCAGCATATTTGTTTATATACGTTTGTCAATAATTTATCGAATACATTTGTCTCTACAGCCGAACTGTCAAATTCTTTCCACTAGATATATTGAGCGATGAAACCTACGAGATAGTTAAGGAAACTGTGACAGGAGCGAAGGATGCATGATTATAAGACAAGCCCCTGAACAACTAACTTCATTTAGCAACAACACATATTTGTGAGGCCATAGGCGGCCACAAAAGTGACAATTGCATGTGTAAATGTAACTAATTTTGTAAATAAGAATCGACATTAGAACAACGGCAACGAAAATGAAGTTAAAATCAGCATGTTACATTTAACGGCAGTTATTGTGTGCACTGCATAGAAGAAAATGTAGAATGAGAATTCTTCTTTATCTGTATGTACGTTGCTTGGTGCATATCCATGGCTCACCCTGCACCAGATATGTATGTCAAAGGGGGCAACCTGCCTAAGAGAGTTGTACCAAAAGCAGGAGATATACAGGGTCTAGGCAGTCAGTAGTAATCCCATCCTCTTTTCCACAAATGTTGAGCAGGAAGGCCATGTAAGTACTAGCCTACAACCTTCGGTGCCAATGAAGACATGTGTTGCTGTTGTGACGGGCTGAGAGAAGCTGTGACTAAGAAGGCAGGATGAAAGCAACTGAGTAACGTTATTACAGAACATCTGTTTATATATACATAAACTCCAGGCTAAAAGGACATAAAAATCATAACAGGCAATTTCATGTTCAACCAACAACCGCACCGGTTAACAGTTAACGGTGAAAAAACAGACATGTTATTTCAGGTCCCTATCAGTGCGAGGGGAGAGCGAAGATACAAGCAAAATATATAAAAAAAATGAAATGGCGTTACTATGTACGATCATGTGACACACAGTTAGTACATGGCTCCCCCCTAGAAATGACATACAGTACATGTTAAATAGGGCGCCCTGATCTAGAGAGGCGAACTGTAGGCAGGTCATCTGGCAGGAGATAAGCAGGTTTTAGATGATCAATAGAGACCCAGCCTTCTTGGCCACGAATGTTTAGTAGGAATGCTTTCGGACTGCGTCAGATCACAAGAAAAGGGCCCGTGTAAGGGAGCATTAGCGGTGTCTTGCTAGTGTCGTTGCGTAAGAAGACGTGTGTTGCAGAGTGCAAGTCTGTCGGTATGTGAGGCTTCGCTGGGGGCTTGTAAGTTTGGCAGCATGGAGTAAATTTTCCCACGATATGACATATGCGCTGGAGATCGTCGGAGGAGGTTGCAGAAGGGAAAAAATTCGGCAGGGACAACCAACGGGTCACCATACACCATTTCAGCTGCCAAGACGTCGAGGGCTTCTTTAGGAGGGCTCCATAGTCCCAGGAGGACCCAGGGAAGCTTAGTAAACCAATTGGAATCCTTGGAGCAGGACATCAAAGCTTATTTGAGTGTGCAATGAAAACGTTCAACCATTCCATTGGCAGCAGGGTTGTAGGCAGTTGTCTGATGTAGGGTGATGCCAAGGAGATTCGCTAATGATGTCCACAGTTGAGAGGTGAAAGTGGTACCACTGTCAGAAGTAATATGCTCAGGGATACCAAAAAATGCAATCCATCCTGAGAGTAATGCAGATGTACATAAGGCAGACGTTGCAGTGTCCATGGGAATCGCTTCAGGTCAACGAGTGGAGCAGTCAATGATGGTAAACAGGTAATGATGTCCTTGTGATGTAGTTAGGGGGCCTACAATGTCGACGTGAATGTGTGCGAAACGACGCTGAGGTTGAGGAAAGGTGCCCATTCCTGAATCCGCGTGTCGATGTACTTTGGAAGCTTGGCAAGAAGTACAGGCGAGGACCCAATCTTTAGTATCCTTTGAAATGCCGTGCCAAATGAACTTCGCCTTCAGCAGCTGTGCAGTTGTACGGCATGAGGGATGTGAAAGGCTGTGAATGAAATCAAACACCAACGTCGCAGTCTACCAGTACTGATGTCACAGAGGAGGGTAGTGTTGGAGTTATCGAGGGGGATGTCTTCCCAACGGAGGGATGTGCAAGATATCCTACATGCTTGATACTCTGGATCCTGTCGTTGGGCTTCAGCCAAGGCATTGTAATCCAATCCCAGTTGAACGGCAGGCAACGTGTTTCTTGAAAGGGCATCGGCAACGGGATTCATTTTCCCAGGGACGTGTTGAAAGGTGCAATTGTATTCAGCCATGGCGGAGAGATGTCGGCTTTGGCGGGTGGACCAGGCGTTAGACTGTCGAGTGAAGGCGTGCACCAGAGGCATGTGGTCTGTGAGAATGACGAAGGGGGTACCTTCTAAGAAATGGCGAAAGTGATGGACAGACAAGTGCACCGCCAGCAATTCGCGATCGAAGGTAGAATAACCCGATTCTGCCTTGGACAGTTTTCTGCTGAAGAAGGCCAATGGGCGGGGCGAGTCGTTGACCACCTGTTCGAGTACTGCACCAATGTTGACGTCGCTGGCATCTGTGGAGAGAAGTAGAGGGGCATGTGGGATAGGAAAAGTGAGAGCTGCAGCAGTTGATAGGGCCTTTTTTGCATTGCAGAAGGCCGCTCCTTCAAGGGGACCCCAATTGAGGTCTTTTGGCTTGCCCTTGAGGGAGGTGTAGAGGGGAGCAAGAGTGGCGGCAATGGCTGGCAGAAAACGGTGATAATAGTTGATCATGCCCAAGAATTCCTGCAGAGCTTTGATGGTCGAGGGCATGGGGAAGTTCTGAACGGTTGCTACTTTCTGAGGGAGGGGATGGACTCCTTCAGGAGTGATGTGGTACCCTAAGAACGACACTTCGCTGGCGCCAAAGGTACACTTGTCGTACCGGACCACAAGGCCGTTTTGTTGCAGGCGGCTGAGCACGATGCGCAGGTGACGGAGGTGTTCCTCTTTTGAGGAAGAGAACACAAGTATGTCGTCCATAGAAGGGAAGGTCCCCTAAGATGCCATCCATGACACGTTAAAAAGTGGCCCCAGCATTGCGAAGGCCACAACAGGAGTAATTGAAGGTGTATGTACCAAACGGAGTGGTGATGGAATTCTTGAGGATGTCTTCTGGGTTCATAGGCACCTGATAATACCCCTTCAGGAGGTTGAGTGTGGAGAAAACCTTCATTTTGTGCAGGTAGGAGGTTACGTCGGCGATGTTTGGGAGGGGGTAGTGATCCGGTTCTGTTTGCATGTTCAGGCGCCTGTAATCCCCGCATGGATGGAGGGAGCCATCTTTCTTCAGAACGATGTGTAAGGGTGACGACTATGGGTTGGAGGCCTTTTGGCAAAGGCCCATTTCCTCCATTTCGGCGAACGTCTGTTTGGCAGCTGCCAATTGTTTCGGTACCAGACGTCTGAATTTTGCGAAGACTTGGGGTCCCGTCATCTTGATATGGTGATATATACTGTGCTTGACAGGAGCCGTGGCCGTTTGGCGAAGTTCTGGATGGAAAATTTCGGGTACGACGTGAGGAGGTGGGCGTAGGTAGCCGAGGGTGCGCTGATGTGGAGAGCGAGGTTGGAGGGGGCGGGTTGAAGAGGTCTCGACAAGTACGAGTCTGCCTTGACCAATTGTCGGTGGGCGACATAGACCAGAAGGTGGAAATGAGAGAGGAAATCCGTGCCGAGGATTGGCAATGTGACATCAGCAACGAGAAACTTCCAATTAAATTTACCGTTTCCAAACGATAATGTTAGGTTTTGTAACCATAGGTGGGTATCACAGATCCGTTGGCGGCTACCAGGCGTATATCGGCAGACGTAGACAGACTACGTCATGTCCTGAAGAGTTCCCGTGGCAAAAGAGAACGACAAGCACCCGTGTCTACCAAAAATCGCACACCCGTTCCTGCATCATGTAAAAAGAAAAGATTAGAAACGCAGGAGGCCACCGCCACGAGCGATGACCTACTTACACGTTTTTTGGCAATTGACAATCCTTGGCACATTTCTTCGCGGCTGCCCCTAATCTGTAGTGGCAGTAGCAAAACTGCAGCCGATGGGCGGTAGTAAGTGACCGTAGAAGTTGTTGGTTGGGGCGCGAGCGAGTGGTGGGTGATGGGTGGCTTTGTCGCCGCTCCGGCTCGTCATGTGGTAGCCGTGTATGTCCTATGGCATTCACGTCAGCCTCAGTTGACGTTGAATAGGCGTCCTCTTTGCAGGAGTGGAGGCGTTGGTGGAGGTCTTGAAGTTCGTGAAGTGGCTATCCAAAAAGGTGTCGGCTTTGGTCATCAAGTCTTTTATTGGTAAACTATAGATGTCGAGTATGGCAGCGCGTACAGGTTTGGGTAAACGGCGTATCCAAAGGGCACGAAGTAGGTTCACCTCGCAAGGAGAGACATCTGCAGCAGGTTGCAGGCGAGCGATACTGGTCATTTCCCTAAGGGCGAGCGAAGCCCTTTGGTCCCTCAATGGTTGTTGAGAGAGCTGAAAAAGATTTGCTATACGGATAGCTGGCGACGGCGAGTACTGCTGCAGAAGGTATGTTTTGAGGGCGTCATACACCATTGGGGTGTGTCCTTGTTCACAAAGCCAGTAAGAAATTTCCGGGAAGGTTTCCTCGGGTATCACCGCGAGAACATAATCTGCTTTGGTGGTTGAGCGAGTCACGCCCTTGATGCGGAACTGGACTTCTGCGCGCTGAAACCAGGCAAACGCCTCTCCGCTGGCGAATGTCGAAAGTTTTAATGGGGCGGCGCCAACTTCCGTGGAGTCCGCCATAGTACCAATGATGGGGGTGTGGAGGGGGGGGGGGGAAGGCGGGAGGAGCAAGTCAATTCCCGGGGTCACCAATGACGGGCCGAGAGAGGCTATGACTAAGAAGGTAGGATGAAAGCAACTGAGTAACTTTATTACAAAACATCCGTTTACTTATACATAAACCCCAGGCAAAAAGGGCATATAAAACATAACAGGAAATTTCATGTTCAACCGACAACCGCACCCATTACCAGTTAACGGTGAGAAAAACAGACCAGTTATTTCAGGTCCCTATCAGTGCGAGGGGAGAGTGAAGATACAAGCATAATGTATAGAAAAACAAATTTTGTTACTATGTACGATCGTATGACACACGGTTAGTACACAGTGTGTAGTTCAGTTTGTGCTGCTTTACTTGGGTCTTATAAGTCTGACATCCAAGAATAAATTTCCCTACAATGAGATGTATTGGCTAGAGATCATTGGAGGAGGCGGCAGACAGAAAATATTTAACAGAGTCGACCAATGAGTTGTCGTATATTATTTCAGCCACTGTGACACCTCTGGTATCATTGCAAGTGGTCCTCAGTTCAAGGAGAACCTAGGGATGCAGTGGAAACTGGCTGCCTATGAAAACCTTTGTCTGGTGTGTTTGACAGTGAGTAGATTAATGAGAAACTCGATATTCCTCATTCTTATTTTCCTGATACTAAAACTAACGATTTTAGCTTCATGATCTTGAGAAAATAAAACACTTCTGATGGACCTTGATGCTTATTGGATGTATACCCAAATGTTGTATTCATGTTTTCTATGAATAATGCTGACTTACTATTTCTTGGTTATATATCATTTTCTGCAAATTAGTTGGAAGAGGGTATTTTAACACTTGTTGGAGAATTGGTAATGTTACTCTATTATGTAAATATGTTTGTGGTACGCTTATTCCAGCCAATTACCACCCAATATCAATGAATTCCTTTATTACCTCCACTAACAAAGTTTGGAGTAGGTTATGTTTTGGCCCCTTTTTTATCTGTATGTCCATTTGTCTGTTTGTCGTTTTGTTTGTTTAAGAACAACTTCCTGACCACAATTTTACTCTTATATTAGTAATACTTTCAGGGATTAATTATTTTGCTAAGACGTGGAAGTGATTCAATTTTGAAAGTCCTAGATCAAAGGTCAAGGTCAAGGTGGAGGAAAAGGTCCTAACCTTAACTCCAAATTCGCAAATGGTTGTCACAGACTCCAAATATGCCTACGGTCTAAACTTATTCTGGGAAAGGCAAGTTAGTTTCGAGAAACAAGCTGTTTTGGCAGAATGCATTCTCAGGGTAATTTTCTAGTATTTAGAGTTCTTTAGTGTCTTTTGGCAAAACATTTAAATAGGTTTCCTGAATGACATAATATATTACCTAGCTAGTAATTTGGGTTTTGTTAAGCTTTGGATCATGTGATGCCCATCTCGCAATAACCGATTCTGTACAGAAATCCGTTGATCATTTTTATGAAGTTCATATGATTGGCCAAGATTTTAGTGCTGCCTTTGACTGTGTTAATCATGAAGCTTTTTAATCTAACTCAAACAGTTGGGACTAGGTATGTCTTTTTTTTTAGCATCATTATTGCTTTTTTAAGTAATAGTATACAAAGAGTTATTGATGGTCACAATAGTGAGTATATGAATGCGATATATGGTGTTCCTCAGAATAATGTTCTTGACCCATTACTTTTTATACTTTATACACATGATATGGTGTTTAGACTATAAAAAAAACTAGCTGAGCATGCAGATCATGATACTCTTTTTACATCAATTCCATTTCCTGAATGCTTACCTGGGGTTGCTGAGTCCCTTAATAAAGATCTAGCTAATATTGGTTCATGGTGTAAATTATGGGCATGAAGTTGAGCACTAACAATACTCAAAATATGAGTAAAAGCAGGTCGAGTACGTTGGCTCCTCAACATACAGATTTAAGTATTGATAATGTTTCGTTGACTCTATAGGACTCATTTGAAATTCGAGGTGTCATTCTTGATTGTAAATTTATTGTTAAAAAGCACATTTAGGTTATTTTTTTTTTCAATTAGACAGAGTATTTTAAGATTTTTGGTGATCAATCTATTCTTAAAGAATGTTTTATTTATTTGATTTTGCCTTGTTTCGAGTATTGTTCTCCTTTCTTGTCTTCAGCTGCTGAATCTCATCTTGATTGTTGTTCTATAAAAATTATTTTTCTGATGATCCTGGAACTGAAACCCGACACTGTTACCTTTAATCAAGCAGTTGACTGAGTGGAAATTCAAATTTTCCCACTTACTGACACAAGTTTCTCTTTACAGTCTATTTATAAAAGAACTATTGCAATGTTTGTTATTGTTTTTAAAATATTCTATTTCGATTTTTCAGTACTGCTCATATATAGTTTATTTCTTATCTTATTTCCATTCCTTCTTGGGCAGTTTTTCCCTGTTGAAGCACTTGGGCTTATTGCATTCTGCTCCCTCCAATTAGCTTAGTAGGGTAGCTAAGATAATAATAATAATAATAATAATAATAATAATAATAATAATAATAATAATAATAATAATAATTCTGTCAGCTGTAGGGTTGTAAGTGTGTTGTAGGGTAATGCTAAGAAGTCTCCCTAATGAAATCCATAATTCAGAGGTTAAAGTGGTATCCCTGTTGGAAGCAATATGCTTTGGGATGCCAAATCTTGCTATCTATCTAGAAAGTGAGGAAGCAATACATGAGGCAAATGTTGCAGCTTTGATGGTGATGGTGTCAGGCCAGTGATTGATCAATAAATTGCTGTGAAAAGGTGATGGTGCTGTATCGCACGTGTTTTACACAAGATCATAAACTGTAACGGTATTTTCTTTTTTATTGTATATCTTGATCTGCTGTCTACACCTCACTGTTAAAAGAACCTGTTTAACTGCATCTTTCAAGGAATGATTTTGTTTGAGTTTTTGTGACCTTGTCCTGAACCTGTTGTATTTAAAATTGTTACTGTTAAAATAGAATTAATTGCATTTAACTAGCCTGTCAGTTGCAGCCTAACAGTTCACTCTCTTATTGGTTCAAAGAAATGAGCGAACGGTTTTCAGTGTCCAGAAAACGTATAAGCAGGCCATCGCTTGTGGTGTTGGCTTCCTCTATCACTAATCTTTTCTATTCAAATAATACATGTTCAGGCGTGTGATTTTTAGTGGGCAAGGGTGTAAGCAAGTCTCTTCTGACTAGGCCACTCTCCAGGAAACAATGTAGTCTGTCTAAGTCTGCCAATGCTCGCTTGGTAGCTGCCACCGGATCTGTGATACCTATCCACCATTATAAAAACCTCACACTATCGTTTGGAAGCGCCAAATATAATTAGAAGTTTCTCGTATCTGATATCACATTGACAATCCTCAGTGCAAATTTTCTGTCACATTTCCAACTAAATAATAACTCAGCACAAACTCTTACTCGTCAAAACCTCTTCAACCCACCCCCTCCAAACTAGCTCTCCATAAAAGTGCACCCACTCATGCCTATGCCAACCTCCTTACGGAATAGCCAGAAGTTTTCAATCTAGAATTTTGGCATACACTCACAGTTCCAGGAAAACGTAGCATATATCAAGTCAAGATGACTAGGCACACAGTGTTTGACAAATTCAAGCATCCAGCACTGGATCATTTGACAGCAGCTAAAGAAACATTCACCAAAATGGAAGAGTTACGCCTTTTCCAAAAGGTCTCAGCCCCATGGTCGTCAGCCTTACATATCTTCCTGAGGGGATATGGCCAGGGCATGTAGTACGGTACGGTTCGGTATGATATTACGGTACGGTACGTTTTTTTGAGGGATCTAAGTACGGTTCGATATTACGGTACGATATTTTCCTTCGAGCTTGGTAGGGTACGAAAGTACGATTTTTTTTTTTTCGTACTTATTCGTCCCATTTCCGTACCAAATTCAGATAGGTGTCGCAAGAGAGTGAAGTGGCTGGGCATATCAAAATGTTCGCCAAAGCTTCATGTATCAATAAAAATGAGTGTATTTTCCAGTGGTGGCATTATCTACAAGATAGTGCACTAAAAAATCTTGCTGAAGTAGCAGTTGCTCTGCCTGTTACTCAAGCGGGCGTAGAGCGCATATTCTCTGGGTTGCACTATATTCTTAATGATTTAAGACTAGGTCTAAAAGAAGATATTGTTGACACTGTAATGGTATTACGCTGCAACACATAAACCTGTATGAATGCCTAATACTGTATAACTGAACATTTTCCTTTTGTAACCTTAGCAAAATAAAATTATATTATATCATTAATGTATTACATAACACCAATCTTCTTGAAGTGGCAGTGGTGGTAATGGTAGTAGTAGTAATAGTGGTAGTAGTAGTAATAGCAAAAGGGCCATGTTATGACTATATGAACTGTAATGTAAAAAAAAAAAAGTAGGTACGGAAACAGTAAGAAATTACGGTACGATAAAATATCGTACTAGTATGGTACGGTATGAATTTTTAGGTACTGTACGAAATTACGGTACAGTAAAAATGTGTGATACGAATTACGAAAAAACAAATCGAACCGTACCATATTACATTCCCTGGATATGGTTATCTGCGTTTGTGTAGAGATTACAGTGGCTTGAACATGCTGACAGAACTGGATCATTAACCCCTCCCAAACACCGAACATGTGACCTCCTACTTGCATAAAGCAAAGGTTTTCTCCACGTTCCACTTCCTGAAGGGGCATTATCAGGTGCCATTGAACCCAGAAGACATCCACATGACCGCCATGACCACGCCTTTCGTTAATACACCTTCTTATTTTGGCCTTCGTAATGCTGGGGCCACTTTTCAACGTCTCATGGATGGCATCTTAGGGGACCTTCCCTTCTGTGTATGTTATGTAGAAAACATATTTATGTTTTTTTTTTTTTTCAAAGAGAAACACATCCATCACCTAAGCCTAGTGCTCAACCGGCTTCAACAGAATGGCCTTGCAGTCCGGTATGACAAAGGCCCCTTTGGCGCCAATGAAGTATCGTTCCTAGGTCACCGCATCACTCCTGAAAGAGTCCACGCCCTCCCTGAGATGATAGCAGTCATTCAGAGCTCCCCCACCCTGCCCTCGACTGTCAAAGCACTGGTAGATTTCTTGAACAGGATCAAATACTATCACCATTTCCTGCCGCCACTCTTGCCCCCCTCTATGCCTCCCTGAAGGGCATGCCCAAAGACCTGAAGTGAAGTCCCCTTGAAGAAGCGACCTTCTGTAAGGTAAAGAATGCCCTATCAACCTATGCTGTTCTCAATTTTCACCTACCATATGCCCCTCTCATTCTCTCCCCCAATGCCAGCAATGTCGCTATTAGTGCAGTACTCGAACAGGTGGTCAATGGCTCACCCCTCCAATTGTCCTTAATCAGTCGAAAATTGTCCAAGGCAGAATTCGGCTACTCTACCTTCGACTACGAATTGCTGGCTGGATACTTGGCTGTCCGTCACTTTTGCCACTTCTTAAAAGGTACGCCATTCGCATGGACCACATGCCACGGTGCACGCCTTCACTCGACAGTCCAACGCCTGGTCTGCCTATCAACACCGACTTCTCTCTTCCATGGCTGAATACAACTGCACCCTACAACAAGTCCCTGCAAAAGTTAATCCTTTTGCCTAACACCTGTCAAGATATACATTAGTCATTATTCACGTGAGATTGGATTACAATGCCTTGGCAGAAGCCCAATGAAAACATACAGAGTACCAAGCATGTAGGACATCCTGCACACTCCCCATCGGGAAGATGTTGCCCTCGACAACTCCAACACCACCCTCCTCTGTGACATCAGTACTGGTAGACTGCGACTATAGATACCTGCTCCCATATGCTGACAGGTATTGGATGTCATTCATGACCTTTCACATCCCTCGCGCCAATCTACTGTATAGCTGCTGAAGACGAAGTTCATTTGGCACAATATTAGGATTTGGTCCATGCCTGTACTGCATGCCTAACTTCACAAGTATATAGACACACTGATTCAAGAGTGGGCAATTTTCTTCAATCTCAGCGTCATTTTCCCCACATTCACGTCGACATAATAGGTCCCCTATCCACATCACAAAAAAATTGTTACCTGTTTACCGTCACAGACCGCTCTGCTCGTTGGCCTGAAGCCATTCCCATGTAAACGGCAATATCCGCTTCAAGTAGATCTGCCTTGCTCTCAGAGTGGAGGGCAAGTTCTGAGAATATTACATCTGACAGGGATACCCCTTTCACCTCTCAATTTTAGACATCATTAGCAAATCTCATGGGAATCACCCATCATCAGACAACGGCCTACACCCCTGTTGCCAAATAAATTGTTAAATATTTTCATTGCACCCTCAAAGCATCTTTGATGTCCCGCTGCAAGAACAACAACTTGTTAACCCAGCTTCCCTGGGTCCTCCTGGGACTAAGGATCACTACTAAAGAAGCTCTGGATTTCTTGGCATCAGTAATGGGGTATAGCGACACATTTCAGTTAACATATTTGGGTACAAGATTTCAAAGGATTATTTTTGGTGAGAAATTGCTTGAATTACGTTTGGCTATCGGTTGCTCAGAAATCAGCACTTAGGCTTGTAGAGCATGAGGATCAGGAAGAGGAAGAAACATACCTGCTTTTCTTTCTCCTCCGACTCCTCTTTCTCATCTTCATTTTCAACCTCTGACTCCGATTCTGACGCTTTCAAGATAAAGAGGAAAAAGAGGTTGAAAAATCCCTTGAAATACAGCCGCAGTCATAAAGAATGAGCTCCTTATAACACAAATGTTTTTCGGTTGAGGTGGATGGCACCGGATTGGTTTCCTGCCCCCGTGATGTCGGAGCCTCAGTTACGTGTAGGTTGCTGGAGCAGTGAGCCAGGGTCATGTTTCTGAGTCATGGAAGTTTACCACCCATCCTTTGCGCCGATTTCAGTTTCAAAATGTAGCGGGTGTACGTAGCTATTTTGTATTGCTAAATCGAACTTGTTAGATTGTTCTCTTTTCACAATAGTGTTTGTTTTCATTCTTGAAATTAGTTTTAATCTTTCTTTCCTTAGATTTAAACAAATTTTACTTCTCCCCATTCTATGGTCGCTTAACTTTAAATTATTTTTCATCGCTATATCTTTAACTAATTTAACTTTTTCGTTGAGAACGGAATCCATTTCGTTTTCTGTTTCTCCATTTGGGCTTCTCCATGTCCATTTTCTATGCCTTTATTTTCTTGGAAAAAGAAAAAAAAAATTCATGATTTTCATATTATTTTTGTCAGCATATTCTACTAAGCTTTATGTAATTTACTGAACTAGCCGTCAGTCTCATCATGATCAAGGAGGAAGGATATGGTCAATCCTTATCAACATCTTTTTAGGCATATGCGTTACTTTCTATAATTGGGTTTCTGTCGACTGTGATGGGTTTCAAAATATTGTAAAGAAAGCATTGGGTTTGTTAATCATATCCAAAATAATCCTACCTTCATTGGAATAACACTGAACACCCTGTGGATGGCTAAAGATACATATTGATGCATAAAGGTGAATGGTAAGTGGGAAATTTCCAGTTAAATTTATCCAACTGGGTATCAGGAGGACGCACAACAAAAGGACGTGAAAGTTTGTGGGTAGGTATTTGTCTCTATTTCAGGGATATGCATTCTAGGAAGAAATTTTCATCAGTAGATGTTGCGAATGCTTTGTAGGTATGGTTCAGTATCTCATTTGTCTAATAAATAACTTTATGATAACTCGAAACAAAGAAAACGCCATTGGTCTTAAATAATGATTTCTCGCTCATACGAGAAGTTTGTTTTACATTCTTAATGTGTGTATTCTTATTTTTTTGTAATTGAGTACCATTTTTGTTTTGAAATCTAGAAGTGCTCAAACCTGGTCGTACTTGATTAGTATTTTGGTTTTGCTTGAATCCTCTTTTCTATTGTTTCATAAAGAGAGAAATGAATTGTTCGGTAATTATATTTTCACTTACTGCTGTAAATGTTCCTATTGTCAAAGCGAACGAGGGCTTTAGTTTTCATTTTGATAGGCATCGAATACATCACTTAATTCTTCAGTATTCTGAATATAAAATCACTTGCTTTATATAAATAAGATGAATTTTTATATCCTGACAATTATATACGAGAATTGCTATACGACATTACTGTATTCTAATAACTAAAATGATTTCCATACAACTCTTATAGCATATATGGTTTTAAACTTAATTTTCTCTTCTTGGAATTTTAAAAGGTAGTTTTTCATCTCAAAGAAATAATCTTTCCTATATGAAACCTGTTTTTTTTTAATTATATCATCTTAAGTATATAAAGGTAACATCAAGAATAATTGTTGTATATTTTGTATTCATTACTAATACAGTTTTTACAATAAAATGATAATCCAAAGTGGTCAGCAATTTATTTTTTGGTTAGCAGTTCATTTAATTAACCATAATGATTTATGATACAATATTTAAATTCGTATCAGTATCATTATATACTTTAAGGCATTTATGGAAAGAGTGAATCTTTTTTCATTGTTTTTTATTCTTTCTACCGTAAATTATTTCTTTGCCCGTTATGATAATCATAGACAGAACAACACCAGTTTGCATTAAGAAGCCTATGCATCGCAACGAAGTAACTTTCAACATGTCCCATTGGCCAGACAGTAAAATTAAAATAATCCTTAAAAAATTCATATAAATGCACCTCCTGCCGTGTTTTCTTTATTGTGCCGGTATGTTTTGCGATTAGGCTTGGGGTGGAAGTAATTGCACTTGGAAAATCAAATTGCAGCTATAATTATTTTCAAAATGTTTTAATTAATATTACAGTTATAATTACTTTTGACAATAGATAGTATACTACAATTACTTAACAGCAAATTCAATCAGAATTACAAGGGATTTGGTTGAGTTGGTAAACGCTTATTTTTGGCCTACGAAACAATATATTGACTCGATACATTTTTTCCTGTGCCAAAGACTAGGTTGCCTCAATAATATCAAAGCGGGAAAATCTTGACGATAGCTGTTATTTTTTCAATTCCCCTAGTTTAAGTGATATGAGAGCAGGAAACACTTGTATTATGCCGTTTAGTTCTGGTCACTTTGTAATAAGGTGAAAATAGATTCGTTTGAATCAGTTCAAAGAAAGATGACCAAGATGATTTAAGAGTTGAAATTTTCACCACACAGCGAATGGTTTCATTAATTTGTATTCTTTTGAGAGACGTGGAACGGAGGATTTAAATGTGTTCAAATGGATTGACAGATTCATTACAGGTGGTGTGAATAAGACACTTTTATCGAGTAGTTCAGAGAAAACTAGAAGACATGGTTTCAAAGTAGACAAGTTTAGTTTATAAAAAGAAATAATAGGGTAGTAGTTTAAAAAAAATAGAATCACTTATTTTGAATTATAATGATCTTCACTTCACAGCAGCAGCAACCAAAAAAAGATAATAGTATAATTTCGTTCTTTGCCGTCATTGCCAGAAAAGAAAAATTTCAATTTTATCTTTTTCTATTTCCAGAAAATAGGTAAATAGAAACAAAAACCATAATTTTGTTGAAGATAAAGAAAACGAAAATAAATATAAAAAGTTCTTTTAAATATTTAGCAATTGCTTTTAACAATTCATTATTGTATTTACTCTATAGAATTAAACGGAAAGAATCTGTGCAAAGTTAAGGTCTATTTATATTAACATAATTTCTAGCAATGCTGAAACCACGCTCAGATGTTGCAGATATAAAAGGGCAATGAAAAGCTTGTCTTGCAAAGTTTATTACTGGATCTAAAGCTTGGGGCATTTCTTCTCAACATAGCATTGGATCACTAGAATGTGGAAAAATTATTGCTTCAACATTAGACTCATTGAAAAACTTCTTGATCGTCGTTGAGGTTGCACGTTTGGTGAACATTCTGAAAATAAAATCAAGAAAAAAAATTAGAATTTCTTTCTAGGATGCCAACACTTCATCATCTTGTGTTGAAAGCCAGTCCAGTTTGAGCCTTGGATCCCCCAAAAAAGTGCATCCTAAACATCTTATTTCCAGGTATAGATTAAATTGTTCTTCACAGCATTCAGTAGAACCTTTGCTTGTTTACAGTATTGTACTTGGGTAATTATGTTTTCCAGAGAGTGTTTCGAGTCCTGGAATTACTGACCCAATACCAGTTATGGTTACTTTCTTCTGTCCCTCCACAGGTTCCAGGGCCTCGTGAAAAGGTTCTAGGACAATCAAAAGCTCCTTCAAGGTAGAAGTGTTCACTCGCTTGATTTACTTACACCTTTGTCCAATTTTATTATTAGAGATTTGACCATTTTAAACTTGGAATTCCCTCTTACATTTTTGCATGGAGAGCAATCCATTTAGATCTGAGATAGGGAAAACAACAGTTGATTCCCTAATTGAGTTGATTAAAGTGTAATTTTCTTGAGTGTTGATGAGAGTATTAAATTTATGACAACTTGATAAGTAAACACATATGTGCAAATCATCCTATACTTACAGAAAATAAAACCAGAATATCATCTAAGCAAATATCTTCGTTGTTATCACACATGCTTGGATTGTACGATTTTTTTTTCTCTGTTTCTTCCTGTTCTATATAGCTTAACACTGAAATGTCATATGGAATTACCATTAAAGATGCTTTATCGGTTAAAACAAATGTTGTATGTCACCCATTGAAGTGGTCACAACTAAGAACACGAGACTTCAGTTTCAAGTCTTTATTAACTCACTAAACTGTAACACCAAGAAAAGAAGTCATCTGCTAGTTTGTGTGCAGGTCAAGAGTTAAGTACATTATGTTTAATACTTCAAATCTAAGCTCAGCATAGGCCCCATTTTAGTAATGTATTGTGGGAGAAGTACATTTTAGAGTTAATAGATATTACAGGAAACAGGAAGTTTGGCTCGGCCTCTTGTACAGCCAGACGAAATGTGGGTCTCTCAGTCAAACTGAGAGGTAACTGATTATATGCAAGGGAAAACAGCAATGTCTTTACCATGTGACTTTGCCATATTTTTTTTGGTCCCAAAATGTCCACCATTCTCAGCCTTAAAGCCTTTAGCTATTTCCCAGGAAGTACTTTCTTCTCTTCTACATGCTCAAAGAATCTCTTAGACTTACGTCTTGTCAAGTGGTTTAAAAGGTTTGGAGTTGACTGGGGTGCTTGTCCTGATTTTAGATCCACAACATCTTAATTTGGCAAGGATTCTTTATTCTTGAAAACCTCAATCTTCAAATAATTTTGATAATAATGCAGATAAATGACTGCTGGTTTCACCTTCACCAGATGGAGCTATTTTGGGACTACTTGCTGTGGTAAGGTTATTTTCACTCATTCTTTCTTTCGTATACATCCCTTAATCCTGCAAATAATATTTTGCAGCTGGCCTCCCCATCAAAATGTTTGGGATTCCTGAAAATAATTACTTCGTTTATATCACCACCATAGCTATTTTGTCACCATTATGACTTTTTTCATCATCTTTATTGTTCCTTACTTCCATAATCACCCTACAACTCTTTGACACTACCATCACATTTATCACCATCAACATCACTATCAATACTCATAAATACCACACTCCAAAATTGATGCTAAAAGGATCATTATTGATGTGATGTATCTCAAAACTTACACCAAATTCTGTAGGTTCACTAATACCAATGATAGCAGAATCATCATGATAGTAATATATTCTTTATCAACGTTGACATAATTTATCACTATTGTCACTTGCCAATGTATCTTAGAATGATAACCAAATGTATAAATAACATTATTAGCGGCAATGTTCCCGTCCATAAACTTACTCACAACATCAGTATCATCACCATCATGTCTCTGGTGGGGAGAATAATAATAATAATAATAATAATAATAATAATAATAATAATAATAATAATAATAATAATAATAATAATAATAATACTAAGAGCATCACTATCACTGCCATAATGAATATGAATATGCAGATCGTTACTTCAGTTACACAAATGATGTGGGGAATACGTATAATTGTAGAAATAGAAGTAACACTAAGTTACTGAACCTCTCTGCAGGAAGGTTTTGGAGGAACTAAGTTGAAGTAAGGGAAAGTAGCAAAAAAGATCTAGATGATTTGTTTATATTTCAATACACTTTTAGCAACATTATTATTATTATTATCATTACTAGCCAAGCTGCAGCCCTAGTTGGAAAAGCAAGATGCTATAAGCCCAAGGGCTCCAACAGGGAAAAATAGCCCAGTGAGTAAAGGATATAAGGAAATGAATAAATGATGAGAATAAATTAACAATATATCATTCTAAAAAACAGTAACAGCGTCAAAACAGATATGTCCTTTATAAACTATTAACAACGTCAAAAACATAAGTCATATAAATTATAGAAAGGCTCATGTCAGCCTGGTCAACATAAAAACATTTTCTCCAACTTTGAACTTTTGAAGTTCTACTGATTCGACTACCCGATTAGGAAGATCATTCCATAACTTGGTAACAACTGGAATAAAACTTCTAGAATACTGTGCAGTATTGAGCCTCATGGTGGAAAAGGCCTGGCTATTAGAATTAACTGCCTGCCTAGTATTACGAACATGATGGAATTGTCCAGGAAGATCTGAATGTAAAGGATGGTCAGAGTTATGAAAAATCTTATGCAACATGCATAATGAACTAATTGAACAACGGTACCAAAGATTAATATCTAGATCAGGGATAAGAAATTTAATAGACTGTAAATTACTGTCCAACAAATTAAGATGAGAATCAGCAGCTGAACACCAGACAGGAGAACAATACTCAAAACAAGGTAGAATGAAAGAATTAAAACACTTCTTCAGAAGAGATTGATCACCGAAAATCTTGTAAGACTTTCTCAATATGCCAATTTTTTGTGCAATTGAAGAAGACACAGACCTAATGTGTTTTTGAAAAGTATATTTGCTGTCGAGAATCACACCTAAAATTTTAAGAGTCATACAAATTTAAAGAAACATTATCAATACTGAGAACCGGATGTTGAGGAGCCACCGTCCTTGACCTACTTAAAATCATACTTTGAGTTTTGGTAGGATTAAACTTCATACCCCATAAGTTGCACCATGCATTAATTTTAGCTAAATCTCTATTTAGGGATTCACCAACCCCAGATCTACATTCAGGGGATAGAATTGATGCAAAGAGAGTAGCATCATCTGCATATGCAACAAGATTGTTTTCTAGGCCAAACCACATGTCATGTGTATATAGTATGAAAAGTAATGGGCCAAGAACATTACCCTGTGGAACACCGGGTATCACATTACTATACTCACTGTGGTGCCCATCAACAACAACTCTTTGAGATCTATTACTTAAAAAATCCATAATAATGCTAAGAAACGACCCACCCACTCCCAACAGTTTAAGTTTGAAAACAAGGGCCTTGTGATTAACACGGTCAAAGGCTGCACTAAAATCAAGGCCAATCTTACGAAGTTCCTGACCAAAATCAAGGGATTTCTGTACAGCATTGGAGATTGTAAGATGGGCATCACATGCTCCAAGGCCTTTACGAAAACCAAATTGCAAACTAGGGAGTAGATGATTACCTTCAGCAAACCTATTAAGATGTTTTGCCAGAAGATGTTTAAAAACTTTAGATAATATGGGAGTTATGGAAATTGGGCGGTAATCAGTGGGACTTGAGCTACCACAAACACATTTACATAGAGGAGTAACATTACCAATTCTCCAACAAGTGCTAAAAGCTCCCCTTTTTGCTAACTTGCGCAAAATAACATATAACTTTGGAGCTAAGAAATCTGCTGTCTTTATAAAAAACAAAGGAAAATATCATTTGGGTCTACACCTCCATAAGCATCAAGGTCCAACAACAGAGCTTTAATCTCACGAGATCGAAAAGCTAAACTAGTTAGTTTCGCCTCAGGAAAACAGAAATGAGGAAGTTCAAGTTTTTCATTACTTTGTTTACTCTCAAAAACATCCGCCAAAAGGGTTGCCTTTTTCTTTGGACTGTGAGTGACACAATCAGGGACTCCTGATTCGGGAAGTGGATTTGCCTATCATATACGATGTTGGTCTCAAAGACGGAGCACCAGGATATTTAATTCTTATAAACAATCCATCACCCCCAATGTGGACCCACCCTATTCGATTTCAATTTTATAATTAAAATGAGATAAAGATTACAGCATAAGGTCATCAATTAAATTACAATACTTAGTATTTCATTTTCAATTACAATTACAATTACATGAAATTATATAATCAATTGCACTTCAATTAAACTATGATTATAATTAATTAAAATCTGGATGGCTACCACACAGAAAATATTATGAAAATATCTAATTCGGGGTCCAAGGCCCAGACTTAGATAAGGGTTTGTCGCCTATGCCTCTTAAATGAGTAGTTATGATGTTTGTTTGCGTGTTAGGCACACATATGTTCACTGTCATAACCAATTTTCCTGTTATTCTGATGGCTGTGGCTAGTCTTAGTCAGTCCTTGACTATATGGAAATTCTTTAGCTTCTGAAGTGGTCACGAGCTGGATCATAATGGAATTAAACGACTAAAATAACAGCTAAATTTTGTCAAGATAGTTGACGAGAATGTGTATCTTTAAAAAAACAAAAACAAAAAGACATTGTGGCAAGATTTACTATATTGCAAACTCATTCACACTGCTTATCGACGACTGCTGTATACTTATGCATCTCTGCTACATGTTGCATATATACAGAAGTTGATAAAAACATAGTAAGAGAGTTTTATCTATTTTTTATCATAAACAATAGCAGAAATTGTCTTAAACTAATCACCGACTAATCCTTCACTGACCACCTTATTTGCCTCCAATTATTCTAAATTGTCACTAATTTAGTGCCTATTTGTCATCACATGTAGTCGACTTATCATTAAGTGAAAGCCGCATGACTCCCAAATTTAACTTCTTTATAACAAGAGGTGATAAAGACTAAAACTACTTCTCTGTTTATATGCATCTCGTGATGTTAATGTTCAAATCACAATCATTAGGGCAAAAGACAAATCTACTAAAAAGACCCACTTTTACCAAATAGTTACTGATTAGATTTAAAACGACCATGAAATACTCTATTAAGGGGAACGTTTGAAAAAAATAAATGTTATTAATGACTCCGTTTTTCTTAGGCATGAACCAGCTTAAATTTTTGGGCATAAGTTAGTTTATGTACAACAGGAAGGCTTTTTTCATATTATGTTTGCCCTTACCTCCCGCCTTTCGCTTGTACCCCCCCCCCCCCTAAAAACATTTGAAAAAAAGCTCCTCCATAACTGTTACAACATAAGAGCTGAAATTTACATAGTAGATAGATATAATATGTAGAAATAAAGATATTTTTTTTATTCCATTTTTTACAAAACTTTTTCGAATTTTTCTTGATAATTTTTACCGATTTCATAGAAAAATTAACCTCAAAGATTTTGGGGGACACAATGAAATATAACTCTCTATAGTTTGGTGAACAATTTATTAAGCTTTCATTTTCTTTTTATTTCATTGATATAGATGAAATTGTTACGTCTAAGTTTCCATTTGAAGGTCGATAAGTATAGTTTAGACACTAATAAAAGATTAAAAAACTATAGTTTTTATAAATTGACCTCCAGAGTTTTAGGGTGATATGTTTTTCGTTTCCGTCTATTTATTTGCTTGTAGTTATACATTATGAAGGTTTTATGACAAATTTCATATGTTATATTATATTTGTGTAATCTTTAATTATTAATTTTGGCATATTTTTTACATTTTATATATTTAGGCTCTGGGTTTCTTTTTTTCTCTTATGGAACGCAGACGTTGCATACATTTTTTTGGTCCTACAATTGTTTCTTCTGAATAAAGAGATATTCAAAGCGAAGAGAAATGAAAATAAACAACTGCAAAATGAAAATATAAAAATTAAATATAAAACAAAGTCGAAACATAGGAGTGGCTGGAACGATCGGTCTTAGAACCTCCATGTCTGAGCTGCTACTGGCAGCCAGTGATATCGCAACGTCACGCTATTGCCAAAACATAGTGTTGCCATATACTTCAATTAGATATTTTTTCTTTGATAGCTAAATTTAAATTACCACCGATATCTAGAAGTTATGATCACATAATACGAGATATCAAATTTTTTTTCAATGATTGTAGGGTTGGCCATGGCACTAGCCACCTAATTGAGATAATACCGCTGGAGAATTGTGGGGTCCTTCGATTGGCCAAACAGTACTAAATTAGGGACTTCTCTCTGGCCACGGTTAATTTTCCCTTTGCCTAGACACAAATTAGGAACTTCTCTCTGGTTACGGTTCATTTTCCCTTTGCCTACATAAGAATTAGTGACTTCTCTCTGGTTACGGTTCATTTTCCCTTTGCCTGCACACACCGACTAGTTCGGCCTATTTTTTACATATTCTCCTCTATCCTCATACAACTAACCACATGATATTAACAAATAATTCTTCTTCACCGAAGGAGTTACTGCACTGTAATTAATCATTGGCCATTTCCTCTTGGTAAGGGTAGAAGAGACTCTTTAGCTATGGTAAGCAGTGCTTCTAGGAGATGGACACTCAAAAATCAAACCATTGTTCTCTAGTCTTGGGTAGTGCCATAGCCTCTGTACCATGGTCTCCCACTTACTGTATTGGGTTACAGTTCTCTTGATTAAAGATACACTCAGCCACACTATTCTTTCTTATTTTTCTACCTCTCGTTTTGTTAAAAGTTTTTATAGTTTATATAGGATATACTTATTTTGATGTTGTTACTGTTCTTAATATACTTGATTTTTCTTTGTTTCCTTTCCTCATTGGGCAATTTTTTCTGTTGGGGCACCTGGTCTTAGAGTATCCTGCTTTTCCAACGATGGTTGTAGCAACCTAAGTAATAATAATAATAATAATAATAATAATAATAATAATAATAATGATAATAATAATAATAAGGTTTTTGGTTTATATCTAGAAAACTATTGTAAATTTTTCAATAAAATTTTCACGGAATATAAACATAAGTAAAATAATGGATATAATTTAATATTTAATTTTTTCATTGAACGCTCTCTCTGATAGTAAATGGAAAAGCATTCTTAACCAATAGAAATTGTTTATTTCAATACAATATAATGTTATTGGACACCTCAATTCTGTTAATATATTCCTTGAATGATTTACTCTCTCTCTCTCTCTCTCTCTCTCTCTCTCTCTCTCTCTCTCTCTCTCTCTCTCTCTCTCTCTCTCTCTCTAGCGTTTTGTTTTTCCTATTCTATCGGCAATAATTTGTCTCCTTGTAATTATCCGTCACCCAATTGGTGATTAATTACTGATTAATTATCTATATAAAGACTATATTTTAAAAAGAACATAAAATTTCTTAGAATATTTAACCATTGATAAATATATTACAAATTTCATAAGGACAACTCTTATATACCCGACGACAGTTGTCGGCATATGAATTTTTGGGCTTTTGTGATATTTTTCTATGTCTATGGTAGTTTTCATTGCAAGTCACATATGCTTGACCTTTACTCAAAATCATTCAGTGAGCACTTCTTAATTAGCTAAAATATTTTTTTGGTGAAGTTGAAATTTCTCTAAAGGAATATCATGTGTTGAAAGTGAAACCCAGGGTGTACAAAGGAAACTTATTATGAACTTTGTAGACAATTTATTGTTAAGGTTGTTCATCTTTTTTTTTTTTTTTTTTTTGCAATCGGTAATGCAATTAATGATCGTGGATTTTTATGTTTATGTATTAAAAAAGATGCCGTCTCATATCATATTTAATTGAAATGAAATCAAAATTAAGTGAGTCTTGCAAAGGAAATTGGGAAGAAAAATCACTATTTCTTCGTCACCACGGGGACGGTACTGGGGCGTTTGTCTCCGGTTGACTGATTAATGGATCTTAATATTCCTAATGGTCTCATCTTATTAATGGATATTAGAGCAGCTGGGTCCCTTCATTTAAATACTGTGATTAATGGTCTCTCCTCATAGTACCCAAAGAGAAAAATAATTGGTTTATATTTAGATTTTAAACTGTTGTTTTTCTTTTTTTACTTGTTTTACTTTTTACTAAGTTAGAAACATAGAATATGGGCAATATGATAAGGTTTTACGGTCATCTGGAACAATAGCTAACTGAAAACTCCTAGATCTTCGCATTGCTGAATAGGAAACCAGATGGAAGCAATGTGTTTGTAGCTTGTCTTAATCTCAGTATGGATGACAAAAGGTAAGCGAACGAGAAGTAATACCAGAAAGAAATCAAATCGTTATCTAGAATGTTTAACCTTGATTTTAATGAAAAGGCATAACCATAATGTTCAAGGAACTAAGATTTGATTTTGTGAAAGGCGAATTATTCAATGCTATGCCAAATTTACTTCATAGTTTACATACAACAGTATGATGTACAAATGTAACCCTCAAACGGAACAAATGTATGCTCTTAAGCTGCCAATAGTTTTTATGAAGTTTAAATTTCTGATTTACTTCTGATATTTGAAGGTGAACCTGCAAACTTTTTCTGCCCTGAGTTGACACTAAAATATCATAACAAAACTCTCTTAGTCATTACATAGATCTGAAACTCAATAATATTGATTTAGGGGCACGTATGTAGTGAAATATCACTTACTCCTGGAGCCAAGGGGTGTTCGCATGCTAAAATGGGCCCCTAGGTTACTCACTATTTTCTGAAAGAGCATCACCTGGGGCATCATTTTAGCGAGGGTAGACTTTCTGAAACCCGGCAGTAATCTTGCTAGGGATGGTTTTGTAGCTACTGACCATACTAAAAATTTCCGCAAAAATTTGGAGTTGGGGAAATTCAAATCTTAATAGCTCAGTAAGGAAATAAGCTATTTGCATGAAATACCCGTCAAAATGTAGCTTATAGGGCATGCTACACGATGAAAGTAAGAAATATTAAAATGGGTCAAGGTCAAGGTCCCAGAGCTCAAGCAATGACGTAATTTGACACTTGCTCAAAATCTGGGCCTCTAAAAACTTAAAATTAAACCAGAACCCAGTTGTAAACTAATTTATTCTTTTATTTGTAGATTCTAGTAGAGTACTACATAGGATAGTTTTTAAAAATTATTTGAAGAAAAAACACACACTTTAACTCTTTTATTTTCAAGTAAAAATATCGAAAAAAATGGCAAAAATGCGATTTCTTAAAATTTTATGCTAGTTATGTTGGCTGTTTGAAAGCGTATCAAAAGAGATTAAAGCAGCCCCAAATCTTCAAACAGCATATGATTAAATAGTAAGAAACCCATCATAATGTCATAATGTCTAAAACCTGTCTTTTAACCCTCTCAAGCCCAAGACGAAAATATTTGAAAATCGGAAAAGTGCCATTTTTAAACTAAACAATTTGATATGTTGAATCGTTCATATAATCAAAGGAAATTAGTTGCCGGTGACACATGGTTATCATGCAGAACCCTTAGGGGTAAAACCAAACTATTAAAAACATCCTCATTGCAAACACTGACGTTTTGCAACCCAGGAAAATTCTTTTATGAAAGTGGAGCTGACATCCAAACCACCATTCAATGTGATTAAATCTATTCTGTATGATGATCTATCCTATATTCTTACACCCCTTGCCTGAAGCTTGGCATGGACAGTAAGGGCAGCACCTGATGTCACGCTTCCCGCAGGAACAACGTTTCGTTGCACATGAAGTGCATATGCATGGCATAGGAAAGTCAGGTGGCATCAAAATTTGATCCCGCACTGGACGCAATAGGCCATCCTGCTCAAAGAAACCAAAGTCTATGGGATCAAGATGTGGATTATCCAAACAGTGTGTCTGCATGTATGACCCATAGACAGCCCTTTGGATATGGCCTCTGATCAATCTGCTGGTTGGTGGAAGGTCTAGGATTGTTTTGGAACTGTGGTGAAATACATGGTATCTGAGGTGATCCATTGTTTGACAATCACCTGGAGCTTTCAATGGATACACCTGCATCAGAAATTTTTCCACTAAGGTGAAATCTGTATCATATGGATTCCTGGCAAAGTTCTGGAGAAATTTCTCAGGTTTGGCCTTCAAAGCCGCTGTTTTCGTTCCGAATTTACTTCACATCCAGTCAGCTGATGAAGCGGGATGATAACTTTGCACTTCTCAGGGCCCATTCTAGTTGCCAACGTATGGAGGGGAATATATCCTGTGGTGGTTGCAACGCCAGCCTTTATCCACAGTTACTTTAAACCATTTGCCTTCATAATACTCCAGTGATGCAATCCAAGAACTACCACATCTGTGTCATTAGAAAGGAGAACAACTCGTTCTGCCCCGCAGTTGGTAGCATCAAGTGCATATGAGATTGTTCTCACATCGGCTTCTTCCATGTCCAGGTCCAACGCTGGTACAGGGGTTGGGTCACTGCCATTGAAAATGCCCTGACATGGGTCAATATTGGGTGAGAATCCAATTCCACTCAAAACAATATCTGTCATTGGCCTTGGGTGTGCTAGTACATAGTTTCTCAAGAGTCCCTGGAGCTTTGACTTGTTTGTAGAAAATGCCCAGAAAGCATCCATAGAAACGGGCAGTGGTGTCTCTTCACAAATGACATTCAAATCAATTGGACCCTAACTTAGTCTTCTCTGACGTTCACTGTCTTTTATGGAGCCTTCCACGTATGTATCGAAGACAAAGTCAATACGATTAGAATCTTTACTCAGTCCATATGCCATCTGTAGGAACCGTGCACAAAGATCTCCAAACGTCTTCAAAAATGATGTCTTCATTTGGCGTAAACAACACATCACATCAACGATGCTAGCAGTTTTTACTTTTTTCCATTCATCTGGAGGCGGATAGTCTTTCTTCTTGTCTAAATGCTCATCTTCCAAGCATTTGCAAAGTTCACTTTTATTTGACTTCGACATAAGTCCATTCTCATCAAACAGGTAGCTTTCCTCAATTAAGTGATGCCTAAGCAGTTCCTTCATATCATAGTTTCTCACTCTAGCAATGTCAAATATCTTTTGAGCTTTAGCAAGTTTTCTGCTTCCCTATTTTCCAACTTGCTGCTTTCCTTTCTCTGGTTTCATTGATTTGAATGTCTTCAAGTTATTCCTGTGGATTGGATCAAACAGTGATTTTTCCTTTTTGACCAAACGTTCACGGCGGAACTTGTCATAGAGATCGCTGGATTTTTTCCTGAAATTCAGTAAGTCATTACAGATTTCACTGGACACAATTTCTTGGGTAAGAATGTTGTGCAACTTTGGCTGCTCCACATGAATGTCAGCTTCAGATACGCCTGCTGGGTTTTCATTGTGTTTGATGTATTCTATTACATCACGACCTAACATTTCAGAGCTCAAAGTAGCCGAGACATTGAACTCATGACCAACTGTAAGTTCAGTACTTGGGACTGAAACACCACTGATCTGCCGTTGAATATTGACCACTGCCAACATTTCATGATATATTATCTCCCATTGAGCAACAAATTTCTTCTTCTTGGTACTACCTATGATTCCACTGGCACTCTTCTGTGACCTATTGATGGTCTGTTCTAGGCACATGTCAGCTCCAATCGCATTGAACTTTCCAGGAGTCCTCTTTATGCTGAACTCTCCGGCAGCAAACTTCTCATACACGTCTGGCGCATCCTTCTGCAGTCTCCGCTTATCCTCCAAGTAGACTGATGCCCATCGGTAATAGTTGGTGCGGTCGCATACTGCAAAGATTGGCAGGGCAGTCTGGATGCTTTGAAGGTGTAACTGCCAGTTCCCCTCCCGGTCTGCTCTGACGAGGTCCTTAAGGATAGAAACCATCTCAACGAATGTATCCCAGAAGGTGAAGGACTCAGAGTTATTCCGTAGATCTGACTGAAAGGCATTGGAGTCATTGATCATGTGTGAGGAGTTATCTACGAATCTATCAAGAAGACGTTTGCTCTTTCTTAAACACTCCATCTCTTAGTAGCTTCAGCATCTCCAGTTCATCCATGTAAGCTGATGTACCCTTGCACCAAAAGAACCTCGCCCACTGTAACCTCTCAATGCTCTCAGCCAAAAGCGTCAATCCTTTTAATGAACGAACATAATGTGACCCATCTAGGACAGAACGTACTACATTAGGACAAAAAGCTTTGGACTATGTCAGGATAGTTTCTGCCCCACTTCCGTCTATGAACTTTTCTATTGCATCCTTGAGCACCTTTATCAAGTGAAAGGACCCTAAAACTAAAACTATGTTTACAAATTCCTGTGGGTTTTGCGTTGTAATTTGTCGAGCAATCTGATAGACCCCCTCAGCACATGCCACAGGGAGGTGGGTCTGCTCTAGTTTCCCACGAATTTCCTGGAAGTTTTTTTAATGCAGTATACACCGTTGCATGTTCTGTAACTTCATAGGGTAGTACCAGTAAAACCCCTACTATCTTTACAGGAAGGTTCTCATTAGTGACCAGGGAGTAAGTTCAGGTCACATGTAGTAGATTAAAAACTGTGAATGATAAGTGAAAACACTTTCAACACCATTCTTTCAACGTCTACCTCCTACCCCCTACCCCCTATCCCCTTATCCTTACCCTCATGGCCCCTCTGTTCCCCTCTAAAAAGACATTTATGGGTTTCTTACTATTCTTAATCCTGTATTTTCTAAATTTTGGGGTGTTTTTATCTCTTTTGATACACTTTCAAAAAGCCCACATAACATGCACAAAATTTGAAAAATTGCATTTTTTTTTTTTTTTTTTTTTTTTTTGATGTTTTGACTTGAAAATAAAAGGGTTAAAGTGTGTTTTTTTCTTCAAATAATTTTTTAAAACTTTCCTATGTAGTACTCTGCTAGAATCTACAAATAAAAGAATAAATTAGTTCACAACTGGGTTCTGGTTTAATTTTAAGTTTTTAGAGGCCCAGATTTTGAGCAAGTGTCAAATTACGTCATTGCTTGAGCTCTGGTGACCTTGGCCTTGACCTATTTTAATATTTCTTACTTTCATCTTGTAGTATGCCCTATAAGCTACATTTTGATGGGTATTTCATGCAAATAGCTTATTTCCTTACTGAGCTATTAAGATTTGAATTTCCCCTACCCCAAATTTTTGCGGAAATTTTTAGTATGGTCAATAGCTACAAAACAATCCCTAGCAAGATTACTGCCGGGTTTCAGAAAGTCTACCCTCGCTAAAATGATGCCCCAGGTGATGTTCTTTCAGAAAATAGTGAGTAACCTAGGGGCCCTTTTTAGCATGCGAACACCCCTTGGCTCCTGGAGTAACTATAACTTTTTAACTATACGACATTCAATCTATATTTTAACCATAGTCTTGGCTATGATATAAGATAATTAATCATTATTAGATACCCATTAATTTTCTAGGAGTCATATAACACCATATATAGCCACAATGCATCCAAAAATTATCTATAAACACTTCATTAACAGTTCTGTGTTTTGATGTCATCCAAAAGTTATGTACAATTTATTTATATTTTATTTTTTAACAACACTTACCTAGGAGATTATGAAATTCAAATTTCAGTTCATAAAAGGATTCTATATTTTAGATTAGTATTTCTGCGAATGTCTTTCTGCAATTGTCTCTGCCTGCCTTATCACTGATTTAAGTAGCATCTAAACTACTTATGTATGTTAAATGTCTTAACTTTTTAAACCAAAGGAATATCTGGCAAAATGCATCTGTTAGATATGGCTCCACCATTCTATAAAAAAGAGACCACGTGATATTAAGCGCAGTCTGCGCACTTCATAAACACAGGGAAAAAAATCTGTATGACTGAAATTGTATTGAGAATATAAACTAACCTGTTGTTTAATCATATCAAATACTAGCTAAGACTATTCGAATAAGTTTATGAAACAATAGCCAAACATTAACACCAAGAGGAAAATAATTGCCAACAAACAGAAAATAAAACAATCTTTAAGATTTAACCATTATTGACAGCATTACACAAAATTCACCGAATACTCACGGCACACCAAAAATAATGGATAAATATACAAAGGAATTTCGAACTAGGTCGAGTGTACTTTCCAAACTTCCATGGAGCGAGGGACAGTTGAAGCTGAGTAGTTTCAGATATAAAATGTTGACACGAAGAATCGGTGCTTTTGTCTGATGATGAATGTTGCTTCATTCTTCTTTGTCTTCTTCAAAATACTTTTTCGTTGTGTGTAGTCACTGACTTTCAGAGTTACAGAGGGTGTAGGCGATGAATGTCTCCAAACACGAGCAGTGTTCAGTCAGGTCTCTCTCGTCTCTGCCTCCCCCTGTTCTTTTACATCGGGAACAATAGTCAAGATAATTCTGGAGCGATCAAGAATATCATTACGAAATAGCGACGTGCTAGGAACCTACTCTCGAATCATCCATTTGAACTCACGTTCGTCAAACGGCTGGCGCTGAAGAACTGTAGTTATGAGAAGTATCTGGAACTCCCGTTCCAGAACACAATGATATTTTGAGTTACAAATACAGTAACATATATGAAAACGAATTGTTTTATTTTTACATTAACAAATCTGAAATAAAATGAATTGTTTTATTTTTTGCACCAACTTACATGAAAAAAGAATTCATTATCATAAGTTTTGCAATACAATATACAGTCCATAAACTTAGCGTAACATATAACAAATATCCTTGCCTGGTGAAAAGTTGGGGTTATTAGCCAAGAAATTTTCACAAATCCAATCAAAATGATTTTATCATACAAGTTTACCAACACAAAAAATAAAATTCAATGAAAATAAAATACAATTTTGCATTACAAAATGTAACTATAATAATGAAAATTACATACCTACCAGAGTTCTGCTAAAACTTATCTTTACCCTCATATATCTAAATTGCATTCCTGTAAAATCAAACTCCACCTTAAAAGTCCTTAACTTTCACATTTCATTTTTTGTACCAAAACCAGTGACAAATGATCAGGAAACACTAAAATAGGGTTACAGCTGGAGGTAACATAAACTTCAAAGTGTTACAGAGTAAGCAGTGAGGCCAAAGCTTCTTTCTGATAGTTAAATAATTGCGTTATTGACAGTTAAACGTTTTAGAAAAATAAGTTACAGGATGATCTATTCCTAAGATGTCTTCTTGTAACAACACTGAGCCAAAGCCAAATCTCTCTCATCAACTGCCAACATAAAAGTTTTTTTGAAAATCTGGACAAAGGCTTCCTGACAACTATTATCCCATTCAAATATAACCTTTTTCGAGATGAGAGCAGTGAGAGGGAGAACAACTTGTGAAAATTTTCTAAAATGTTTCCTATAAAATCCAGCCATTCCCGGAAAATATGTAGAGATTTTCTATTATCAGGGACTGGAAAACCCATAATGGCCTCAACTTTAGCTTCTCTGGGACTAACTCTACCAAGAATATATTCTTCTCAAGAATCGCTACTAAAATCAATATCATCAATATCAACATTACACTTGGGAAGTCCCTGCAAAACCTTTTTCATCAAACGCTGAAAGGTAGCAGAAGCATTATTCATACCAAATGGCATTACACAATATTGATACAACCCATTTGGAGTTACAAATGCAGAAATTTTCTCAGTCCTCTCAGTCAATGACACTTGCCAATATCCCTTCTGCAAATCAAATTTACTGTTAAATTTGGCTTTACCAATACAGTCAATGCAGTCATCTATCCGAGGGATAAGATAAGTGTCAGCCACAGTGCAAAAATTCCGCTTTGATAGTCAGTGACAAAATGCACACTACCATCAAGTTTGGGAACTAAAATACAAGAGAACTCCAGTCACTTTGACTATATTGGATCTCAGACTGCATCAAATCACGCTTGCAATAACCTACACAATAAGAATGCTGTTTAACAGCAATGTGATCACCATCATCAACATCATGGAACAACACATTTGTCCTTAAAGGCACATCAGGAAACACGCATGAATTAATTTCAAGCAATTCTTTCACAACAGCACGTTGCTGAGGAGACAAATGAGACACCATTACATCAAGATAAGCGAGAACTTCAGAATTGCATAATCTGAATGGCGAGACATCAAAATCACCATCTTTATCTTTTTTTCATCTTCCTCCTCTATAATGACGACTGCAGCTGTCTTGGCTTCTTTAATTCTTGCATGGTAAGCTTTAAGCAAGCTGATATAACAAACACGCCTCTTCTTTACCCTATGAGGTCTACTGACAAACTGGTCGGTGTCACTGATTCTCCTTTCAATCACATACGGTTAATAGAACTTGCGACTCAAAACATCTCCAGGAACAGGAAGCAACATCAGAATTTTGTCCACAGGCTGAAATTTTCTAACTCCTGATGAACAGCCGTACCAAGTCTTCATATTTTTCTGGGCTATCTTAAGATGTCCATGGGCAGTATGACAGACTGTCTCCAGTCTTTCTTTGAATTCCGACATATAATTAAAAAGATTGTACATCGTATTTTCACTCATCCACTTCTCCCGTAACATCATCAATGGACCCCTAATATCATGGCCAAACACCAGCTCAAACTTGCTAAAACCAAAGGATTTCTGAACAGTCTCCTGATAAGCCTACAGCGCAAGAGGCATTCTATCATCCCAGTCTGCCTTACTGGCCAAGCAATACACCTTCAACATGGTCTTTGAAGTCTGATGAAACCTTTCTAAAACTTCTTGAGACTCGGGATGATATGCACTGGAGCCGAACTGCTGGATCTCCAACCAGGGTGGAAAACTTGATCAGGGCCTTCACAAAGATTGGTGCCATTATTTTGTGAAGCGGAACAGACTCTGGAAATCTGGTGGCCGCACACATGATCGTCAAAAGACATTGGTTCCCTGATTTCGTCTTCGGCAAAGGCCCAAAACACTCAACAATAACTCTACTAAAGGACTGTTCAAATGCAAGGATGAGTTTCAGCGTAGCTTTCAGAATGGACTAATTTAGCTTCCCTATAACTTGACACACATGACAAGTGCGACAGAATTAAGCCATATCCGGCCTAACACCAAGCCAATAAAAATGTGTTGTAACACGACTTGGAGTTTTTTTTACTTCAAAATGACCTGCCATATGTTGTTCATATGCAAGACTGGGATCATCAGCTCTGTGCTTTTCACAATCTGAAACAAAGTACACCAAACATCTCCTGTAGACTTATCAAGAGATCGCCATTACCGCATGAGCAAACCCGATTTAAAGATGTAGCCACATAGCACTTTAGAGATCGCTTCTTCATTCAAAGCTTGGCCCAACAATGGATTTAATGTGCAATCAGACTTTTGATCTTCAATTAACTTGCGATGGGGCAAAGGATTATGAAATACATCACCAGTTATCTCTGACACATGAATGGAGTGAGGCAAATATGAATTAAACTGATTAAACCAAAATGTGTCACACAAATTAACATCATCCATAACAGAGACATCATCACGTACCAACGTCTCATCATGAGACAGCTCATTAGAACAGTCAGCATTGGAGATATTATCGTGAACCAACTCATCTTCATGAAATAGGTCAGTAGAAGTATGAGTCTTCCTACGAGTGATACCTCAGTTTACAGCACAGGAAGGAAACAGAGTGGGTAAATCACAACTAAGAACTTCCAACTCCTGATAAAATCATGGCTCTTTAATCATCATCAGTCAGACTTCAACATTCTCCTCTACTAAGTCATTACCAAGCAAAAAATTTAAATTCAGTCATAGGCAACTCGAAAACCACTCCAACAATAACATATCCTTACTTACAATCACAATGAAGATCCATACAATGCAAGGGAAAGGTGGAATGGCCACCACCAACCCCACAGAGGGGAACACTTTGCCCAGTAAACGAATGCTCAGTTACAGGGAGAACTTCCCTCAAAAAAGGTGACTTGGCACAACCAGCATAACACATGATAAAAACAGGGTGTAGTGGACCACCATCAACATTAACAAAATCCTTAGCAGAATATGGCTGGAAACCCTTATCAACAGCTCTGGAACAAACACTGGAATTTACAGGTTTCCTGTCAAAAATGAGGCAACTACAGTGTTAACCTCTACTGGTAGCACACTATAGCAATACTTTGATAGAGTAAGAGCCACAGTCTTAGTTTCTTCTTTCCTTTTAAACTTGACACATTCAGACACTGTGTGACCTGGTTTCTTACAACAACTACACCTTACAGAACTGTTACTAAAGGACTTGCTATTCAAACTGCTGCTTTGAGACTTGTCATGCGAATCAGAACTAGACCTTTAACCTTCTGGCCTCGACTCCTCGTGAGCCAGTACATATTCATCAGCACATGAAGCTGTTTTACGAAAGGTAGATGACTTTCTTTAATTTAAATAAACCATAATGTTATCCCTAACATGACTCTAATAATGTTTAATTCAAATAATTTATTTTAATCTATTAAAATTCTCCATACACTCTGCTGCTTTAAACCATTCATCACACCAGTCTGATCATTCTCTACTAGATTCTACATAATTCTGCTTATCTTCGGTTGTTCAACTCGTAAACTAAACCCGATAAGCCTCCAAAGTTAATTCTTATGCATGTAAAATAGCATTTTTCATGAATTCATAATCATCTACTTTATCTTTAGGAATAGAAACATAAACTTTTTGTGCCCTACCACACAAAACTCCTGATAACATATAAGCCAATTTTCTGCTAGTTACTTACATTTCTTAGCTTTTCTTTCAGAGCAAACAAGATATTCACCTATATCCTTCTCATTAAAAGGATGCACAACTCTATCTTGTCAAGAAATATCTGCTCAATCTTTTCAAGTTCTAACTTTTTTTGAACATTAATTTCATGAACCTTTATTTCAACTTCAATTTTCTATTGCTCACTTTTCAACTGTGCTTCTTTTCTCAAACGTTGAGCTTCTAAATGTTCACGTTTTAACTCGGCTCTTAGTTTTAATTTTCATGTTCAGCCTAAGCTTCTACCTGTTTCTCTCTTTCAAGTTCTACAGATGGCAATTCAGAACACACGGATTCCATATCTATCGTATCTAACACTTCCTGAGTTAACATATCATCTTCAACAAATGCTGAACTAGCACATGGTTAACCTTTTTCTTCATTGAATTTCTAACATTAAGCTCAACATGTTTTCTTAAACTCACTAAGCTAGATTTCTTGAGGTCACTCAACTTTTCAACTTGTGGATCCTCAAACAATTCGTCTAAAAACTCAGATGCATTAAACTCTGACATGTTTGCTGGTTATTTTATACAATTCATCAAAGCTTTATTCACGAATAATATTTGAATTACAAATAGGGTAACAACTTAGATCCCGGTCAGGCCCCCAACTCTGTTACATTCAACTATTGTACACATCGAGAATTATACAAAGTCTATCAAAAAAGTTTATGAAAAAACGTTACTATCACTAGCCAAGCTACAACACTACTTGGAAAAGCAAGATGTTTATAATCCCAAGGGCACCAACAAGAAAAAATAGCCCAGTGAGGAAAGGAGACAAGGAAATAAACAAATGATATAAGAAGTAACGAAAAATTTAAATAAAATATTTTGAAATATACTAAAAATGTTGAAACAGATAATTCATAT
>NC_090745.1:66556675-66561675 GCF_036898095.1 Palaemon carinicauda | reverse complement strand
CAATCTTGAGAACTGTTCAGAAGAAAATCAGGACCATTGATCTATCCTTGTAGTTCACTTGGCTTTATTGGCTTGGTTAATGCATCGGCAGGATTCAATTGAGAAGGAATATGGCAAAATTCTTTTGAAAATCCTGGCAAAGCATCCTGAATCTCCTGAACTCTAGCTGACACAAATGGTTTAAAGGTTCTGGCAGGAGAGCGAACCTAGGCCAACACTACTTCTGAATCGGTCCAAAATTTCATGGTACTAACCCTGCCAACCACTTGTAAAACAAGCAAAGCAAGTCTAGCCATAACCACAGCAGCAGTAAGCTCAAGACGTGGAATAGAACGCAGTTTCAACGGAGCCACTAAAGACTTTGCGATGACGAATCTCAGTTCTACTCCATAAGAAGTATTCCATTTAAGCCAGATCACAGAACCTAGGGCAGATTCACTGGCATCACTAAATCCATGAAGTTGAGGGTCTCCTAGAGAATCTTCTGGCTTTATCATCCGATCTAGTCTAAATCTAATTAGTTGATTCATTTCATGAACATGTCCCTTCCACATCTTGATTTGTTCTTCACTCAATTCATTATCCCAACCAACTCCACTAGCTCGTAAATCCTGAAGACAAATCTTGTATCTAATTGTTACAGGAGATAACATACCTGTAGGATCCCACAACTTTGATACCAAACTAGCAACCTTCCGCTTTGTTAGTTTTGAAAACTCCTCACAGAATTTGTCTAGCTGAATAGCCACACTATCCGTAACCTTATCCCATCATGACCCAAAACTCGTGTTTGCTTGTCTTTTGGGCATCGGTCAATAGAGGGGTCATTAGAATGCCATTTTTTTATTCTGAAGGAGCCCTTTTCTGATATCCGATCCACCTGATCCATGGCTGCATTAGCTAATTCACTCTTATCAAATGATTCAATCACATCATCCATGTACATGCGACAGTTAATTAACTGTGCTCCAATAGGTTCCTCCTCCTTGAATGTATCTGCCAAAGTGCGTACAGCCATCATAGCTATGTTTGGTGCTGGTTTATCCCCAAAAGGAAGGCGCAGCCACTGCCAGTGACGAATTGGAGAAGATAAATCAAAACGCCATACAAACCGGTGATATCTCTGATCCTTTTCAGCCATAAGTATTTGATTAAACATTTTTTGAACATCGCCTGCAATTCCTATTCTTTTCATTCTCCAGTGAAGAAGGCAATACAGAAGAGAGTTCAAGAAATCTGGCCCTTTGTAAAATCCATCATTCAAACACAAGCCATTGAACCTAGCAGCAGAAATCCACACGATGCGAACCTTTGTTGATTTGTGTAGTTGATATACAGCATGATGTTGTAAGTACCATCCCTTATCTCTGGACTCCTCTGGATATAATTCCCTGACAAAGCAACTGTCAATTAATTTCTGGATTTCTTCGCTATATTCATCAAAAGTTCCATTCTTAATTAATCTTTTTTCTTGGCTCATAAGTCTTATTTCTGCTTGAGGCTTGTTACACTCCAATGCTTCAGGGAAACCAGGCTTCCAAGGCATTTCCACAGTCATGCGACCATCTGTATTAATGCAAAGCTTATTTCGACAATGTTTTATAAACCGAGACTCTGCTATTTCCTTATCTGAGCAAACACACAATATTGTTGGTTTGACACCAATAACATCAGATGTATATAATTTCTGCAAATCCTCCAAATGACTCAAAAACTGGACCCTGGATGCAGCATGTGGTTTGGGTTTTGGAATATTCCCTCCAAAAAAGGTCCACCCCAAGATACTTCTGACGGCAACTGGAGACGATTCAAGAGAGACAGAGTCTTTTAATCTCTCCACTGGCATTGTAAGGAAATAACAGTCATAACCAATGATGATATCAATTTCTGCTTCATCTGTGGGTAACGTTCCCTTGGCAGCGTTCAGATGAGGATACTGATCAAAAAAATCCTCTCCAACTGCAGGACTGTTATGGGCTGGTTTCTCAATTCCAATTGCAATTACATTGTATGACTTAATTCCATTCACTGGTCTAATTTGGATAGAAAACTTGGCACTGCTTTCCTCAGCAATACCTCCTCCAGCTACTCCATATCGAAACTTGAATGGTTCACCTTGCAAGCCAAAATGCTTGGCTGTGGATAACTTAAGCAATGTTGCATCAGCACCTGTATCAATAAATGCAACCACGCGATGCCATTTTTTCTCAACATCTTGCAGTTCTACATACGTTGTAGGGGAGTAGTGTCGATGAATTTTCCTTCCTGGCTTGAGTTCAGAGTCCCTACTATGTTGAATGTTACATCTGCATCTGAAGCAACCTCCCGTGCATGACCAATGTTGCACTCAGAAGCACCTCCCTACAGAGTTAGATTTGCGTTCAAAGTAAAAGTACTTCCCCCCTGTGGACTTTCCAACCCAGGAAAAGTCCTTGGCTGTACTGTATTTCCATATGGTGGGCAGGCTACAAATCAATGATGATAAAGTTGACAATCTACACAGCGTTTCTTATAAGGACGTGTACAATTGATTGCGTTGTGGTTGGCTCTAAGACAAAAGAAACATCTCTTACTGCTCACAATAATCCTTCGTCTTTTTTCCTTGGTTTTTGATATAAAGATAGGACATTTAATGATCAATTGAGTTTTATCTATGCAAAAGGGGCAAGCCCTCCAATCATCAACCAATGTAGCCAAGGATTCTTCACATTCTGAGCTTTTGTCTCTAAAATAGTTTACAACTGGCTTGTTAGTATTATCACTCAGGGAATGGGGATGTTCTCGACGCTCTCTAGCTTCTGTTTCTCTCCGTAGATATGTAATCAACTCTGCTAATGTCTGATTATGACATTTTGATTGCCGCATATATTCGTAAAAAATTCCAGAATCGATCTTTCTGCTGGCAATTTCAATTGTCATGAATGAATCCAATTCCCTTTCTTGACCAAGTTCTCTCATTCGCCGAGCAAAATCAGTCAGTCCATACAAAACCTGTCTCATCTCCCTTGCTGCTGTAGACTTCATTGGCTTCAAGGTTTCTCAACCAAGTAGTACATGGCAGATGTTGGTACCTTCTCTTCAAGGCGCCTCCAAGCACCATTTTCACCATCAACAGAACTGCAATCCACAATAGTATCTTGAACTACTTTTGGTAATGCGTTGCCATTTAACAAGATCATGAGCTTTTCTTTACCATCAGTCATAGCAGCTGACTTAAAGTATTGGTCCATTCGAACCATCCATGACTGAAAGTTTCGGGGTGCTCCATCCCAACACGGTGCATGAAGACTAAGAATTCGGATAGCAGGTCGTGATTTCTCTGCTATTCGAATATCATCCAATTTAGTCGAAAGCTTCTCGATAAGCTTCAACATTTCTTCGTCCGTTGTAGAGTCATTTGGCGTGTGTTTGCCTAAAAACTTGGAGCGTAGAGAAGACAATATGACAGCTCTTGAGTCCAACTCCTCTGACTGGGTCTCCAGATCATGAGCCCATTCGGTCATATTACCTTCTTTGTTATATATAAAATCATTGCATGATAGAATTTTTTCCATCTGATTCAAAATTTCCTGAAAATTATTTATTCGTCCCTCTATCATGGATATTCTGCGATTTATTTCAACATTGTTGGTACGCCCCTTTTCAAGGAGTTCCTTTAACCCGTTTATCCCTCGGGTAATTTGAGACTTCAAGTATATCCGAGTTTTTTTCAATTTTTCGTAGTCCGCTGCTACACAGTCCGCCATGGCAGAAGTCGATTTGGGTTTACTTCACTAATTTGGACAATGATGAGATTCTACCAATTTTCTTTGTTCGGTGAAGTCTACAAAGAAGAAAAAACACAAAATAAATGACAAATAAAACTGCACAAAGTAATGACAAAATACGAACTGCTTATGGTATAACGAAAATAAAGACAAAATATTTAAATGCAAAGAATAAAATAGATACAACAAAATACAACATAATAGGGACTAATACAGTAAATATTAACATCACTCACAAAGTCCACCCGACTATATGTAAAAAGTTATCCAAATTTAAAACAAGAGCGTATTCACTTATGGTCTGTCAGTCAGACCTTGCTACTAAAGACTAAACGTTAAAATATAAACAGCCTGGAAGCAACCACTAGCAAATAGACAGTAAACATATTAATGCTAGTTTATGGGTAAACATTATTTACATACACCCAAATCTTTGGAGTAATAAATACTTAAACAGCACAAACAACCGTTTGAACGTCCGCTACAATATATATATATATATATATATATATATATATATATATATATATATATATATATATATATATATATATATATATATATATATATATATATATATATATATATATATATATATATATATATATATATATATATATATATGGAGCTTCTTCTTGACCATACTCCAAAGGTTTTCAATCGGATTAAAGTCAGAGGAGGACCCAGGCCAGTCATTAAAGATAGGAATGTCACAGTCTTCAAGCCACTTAAAAACAGAGGCATAAGTGGGACTAAACGGTTGAGCTCTCTGCAAAAAAGAGTTGCCATATAGTATGATAATTTAAATCTGTGTCCAAACCTCTCGCTTACTCCTACCAAATTTTAGAGGGTAGTGTCTTGCAAGTCGTCGTTTAAGGGCTCAAAATAGTTAAATTGGTTCATATATTCGTTCTTAGGTAAAAAAAAAAAAAAAAAACTCCCCCACTACACCATACCCAAAAGAGCCCCAAACCATTAAACTAAGGGGTTGCTTTACCGTCTTAGTGGTGTATTGTGGCAGGTGTGTATCGGACCCTGGGGGGCGGTGAATCCTCTTAGCTCCGCTACCGGTCACGCTAAATGTAGCCTCATCTGTCGAAAGCACCTCACGCCACTTAGCCTGGTCCCAGGTCAAATACTTCTTGGCAAAAGTAACACGATTCTGTTTCTGGAGGGCGGGTAACAAAGGCTTATATCTGGCCTTGTACGACCTTAATAAGAGATCATCATGTA
>NC_090745.1:66539175-66546675 GCF_036898095.1 Palaemon carinicauda | reverse complement strand
TTTGTTTTATAGGATCGATGAGTTGCTAATAAAATTTACCTTTAATTTTGTCTATTTTCTTTAACTTAAAGTTGAGACATTTGTCTCTCATAGTTAGTGACATAGGAAGACTATTCGTTTTTGCAGGCCACTTCAGCTTACATTCTCTATGTATATGGTCTTGAATGTCCCTGTGAAATGGTTTGTTATGTCGGTGACTCCCATATTAGCAGGATATTGAATGTATCTTACCACTTGTGATAACTGGTTACCAGCTGGGTTTCAATCACCGAGGGTTAATCTTGCGTTTATTTTAGTGTTCTCAAATATTTTATCTAAAATGAGATCTCAAAAACAAATAACAAGAAGTGCATGAGTTATTGTATGTTATAGATCAGTGTGGACATCTTTTTAAAATTTATTACTAGTTTTTAACGAAAGAATTATGACGCCAGAAGACTGTCTTCATGTGCTCCTAACAATAAATGTTCAATATACAGCAAACGTGGTGTTACTTTTCAAATTTTGTACTAGAGAAGCGTTCTTTTCGTTTTGTCAGTTAGTATTGAATCTTATGTATGAGGAAATGTTAGTCACTTGTGATGTATAATCTTATAATTTGAAGCTATTTAATGTTAAAGAATAAAAGTATTCCAGGCTAAAATAATATTTCAGAACTAAAACTCAATACGATATTGGCATAGGCATATGCAGCCACCCTCAGAGTAGATTTGGGCAGACTCAAATTTTTCGGGTAAAGAAGTCAGTGCAGCAAAATTATTCAAGTGTCAGAGTGTGAATGCTAAATCCATACACGCATGCATATATATATATATATATATATGTGTGTGTGTGTGTGTGTGTGTGTATGTTTAAATAAAACATATATATATATATATATATATGTGTGTGTGTGTGTGTGTGTGTCTGTGTGTGTTGTTAGGCCCCTTGTAGCCGCAGAGGCATAACAACATTTAGAATAGTGTCAACTTATCAATGCGTATCGTTAGAGGGGACAAAAAGGGTCGGGAAAATGGGACAGGTAAACCCCTGTCCTGTAGGCCTCTAGCCTGTGAGTTATCAAAGAAGATGAGCTGGAGAGAGATTTAATGCTCCCCACACTCTAGCTTTGGGGTGTCTGAATGTGAGGGGATGTAGAACGCTAGGGAGTAAAAGAAGTGAGATTGAAGTATGTTTTGGAATAGAATGATTTATGTATTGACTTTGTGTGAGACAAGGATAAAAGGAAGGGTGAAGGGATATTTGGTGAAGGGTAGATTGGGATTGAAAGAAGAAGAGCAATTGAGAATGTGGGTTTAATGCTGATTAAATAGATGACAGATAAAGTAGTGGAATGTAAAGAGGTATCATCCAGTTTTATGTGGGTAAGGATTAGGTTGGGTAGGGAATGTTGGGCTTTTGTTAGTGAATATAGGCCAGGTTATGAGAAAAGTGAAAAAGAGCAGAATGAATTCTGGAATGAATTAGTTTTGTGTGTAGAACTGATTAGAAGAAATTAATTAGTTATGATGGGTGATTAAATGCAAGAGTAGGTGCTGGGGAGGTAGCAAGTGCCAATAGGAACTATGGTGTACCAGGTGAAAATGAAAGTGGCGAGAGACTGGTAGATGTGTGTGTTGAACAAGATCTGGAGATATGTAGTAGTTTTTTTTCAAGAAGAGAGATAATACCTAGTATACATGGGTATGAGTGGCAAATGGAAGAGTGGTAAAGAGGGCATTAACGGATTATGTGTTGATAACAAGACGGCTCTTGGAAGATTGAAAGATGTGTGATTGTTTAGGGATATAGCTAACGGTATGTCGGATCACTTTATGACTAAGAGAAAATTAGTTGTTACTAAACGATTGGGGAAATAGAGTGGGGGATGTAAAAGGGAGATAGTGAAGGTTGAAGAGTTCAATAAACAGTAGGTAAAAAGTTAATATCAAGAAAGGTTGGAAGTGCCATATAACAGTGAAAGGAAGAGAAGCTGGTGATCTAGAGGAATGTGGAAGTGAGCTAAAGAAAACTTAGTTGGGATTGCAAGTGATGCGTGGCAGCATGAGTAAGGTTATTGAATGGTGAAATGAAGAAGCGAAGATGAAAGTGGAAGAGAAAAAGAGAGCATTTGAAGAATGGCTGCAGAGTAATAGTGTATGAAGGACGTACAGAGAAAGATGTGGAAGAAAAACATAAGGTAGCTGAGGCAAAGATGATGGCTGACTGGAGGTAGGATCAGGGATTGGATCGTCCACATGAAGAAAACGATAAATTTTTGGAAAGAAGTGAAGAAATTATGGAAGAGTGGATTAAGAAGTGAAGAGACATTGAAAGAATGAGATGAAATGTTGTTGAAAGGAAAGGAGGCAAAGAAAAGGTGACCTGAATATTTTGAAAGGTTGCTGAATGTTGACGATGTTAGGGAGACAGATATGATTGTTGTTGCAGTCGTTGAGTACTAGTGATGAGAGATGAGAATTAGAGAGATTATAAGAGAGGAAGTGAAAAGAATACTTGATGAAACGACTGCAGGAAACAAACCTGGTATGGATGGCATGAGAGCTGAAATATTAAAAGATGGGTGTGTGACTGTACTTGAATTGTTGGTGAGATTGTTTAATATTTTTTTATGTTGTTAATGATACCAGTAGACTGTGTGTGTGTGTGTATTGTTCCGCTATACAAAGGTAAGGGAGATGTGCACAAGTGTTGTAATTCAAGGGGTATTAGTTTGTTGAGTGGGGTTGGAAAAGTGTATGGTAGAGTGCTAATTAATATGATTAAAGATAAAACAAAGAATGCACTCTTAGAAGTACATATGGGTTTTAGAGGACGTATAGGATGTATGAATCAGATTTTTATAGTGAGGCAGATATGTAAGAATTATTTTGCAAAAGGTGGGGAGGTGTATCTTGCACTTATGAATCTAGAAGAGCTTATTACAGAGTTGATTGAGAAGTGATGTGGAAGTTGATAAGTTTACATGGAACTAGTGGAAGGTTATTGCAAATAGTAAAGAGTTTATACATAAGCAGTAAAGTGTGCGTTAGTATACGAGATGAAGTGAGTGAGTGGTTTCTAGTGTGGGACTGAGACAGGGATGTGTAGTGTCGTCATGGTTGTTCAGTTTCTTTGCTGATGAAGTTGTAAGAGAGGTGATATTTGTATCTTAGTTTGATAGACATTTTAATGACCCCTTTATTTTGTAATTTCACACCAGCACGTCATTTCTATTATTGACCCTGATATTAATAGGTTCACTTTTATTTATTTCCTCAACACATGCCCTGTCCTTGTTTGTTAACTCATTAGTTTTCTTCCCAAAGTCAGTATATTTTGCACAAAACTTCTTTTCAATATAACCACCAGTATATATAAGAAATTCTGCTTCAATAGATTCATCAATAGTTTTAAACCCGTGTTCATCACCCTCATTTCCATCATTCTCATCATTTATATAATTATCTAGATCATTCACAACATCCAAGTCTTTGAAAATAATACTAGTAAAGTAAAGTTTAATGGCTAGTTATGTTTCATAGAACGGATTACTTATATCATCCATTTTCTTAAATTCATCACTCGTAGACGGACAGTCAGCATTTGTAAGGCTGTTTTGTGCAAAAGAAATGTAAGACTTGTGTTGATGAAGTATATTGATGTGAACTCATAGTCCCTGAGAGGCATTTTTGTCTTAATGAAACACAGTGAAAGATATATTTCAAACTGTATATGGAGACAGTGTAAAGGAGCGAAATGCATACTTGTACGAACTGTACGTGAAATTTTAAGTGCCAGAGTCAATCTACCAAAGAAAGCTGTTGCATTCTTTATCAAATTACCATTGTTAATTAATATGGGAACGATACCAGTGATATCAGGATAAATGAGAAAAAATAAAGAGTGTTTGAAGTGGAAACAGTAAATATATGAAAATGATAAAGTGAAAGCATGTCGACCAAACATATCATCTTACTAAGTTGCTTGTGCAAAGTAAATTCTATACGAATTCAGTAAGATAAAAATAGCATTTAGGGGAGAGAGAGAGAGAGAGAGAGAGAGAGAGAGAGAGAGAGAGAGAGTGTGTGTGTGTGTGTGTGTCCAGTGGAAATATGTCACAGTAAAAAGGAATAAACACAACGATGACCTGGGCTACACTGTAGTGCAGGACTAGCAGGAGAGGCGAGTGTGGCTCAGCATAAGTTATGGCTCACTTACTACTCTGTACCAACCACCGACCTTTTAATATCAAAGAAGAATGAACAAAATGGCAATATTCATGAAATGATCTATTTTCTCGAGCCCATTACGTGAAATATTGACGAAAGTTATACATTCCAAGCTGTCAGAAAACCTGTTCGGTCTTCACCAAATTCTCATCCTCTTTCAGTTAAATGAAATTCAACTGTGCGTAAATGACCATGCTTTGATAAACTGCAGCGTTTTGTTTGTGATAAGAAATTCCATTTTTAGTTTTTCGTTCACTTTAAGCAGCATTACATTATCAATTAACGCATTATGTTGGTGATCCAAAATTATTTAAAATGAGGCATAACTAATCATGCCCCCCAAACACTTGAGAAATTGCAATGACTTCTTATTTCGTTTTGGTAAGGTCTTTACTAAAACTTTTGCATTTTAGGAGATCATTTAACTTAGGGAAGCGTGCTGAAGAACGAATATGAATAGATTTAAGACAAAAATGAGAGAGAGAGAGAGAGAGAGAGAGAGAGAGAGAGAGAGAGAGAGAGAGAGAGAGGACTTCTAACGCGATAAATCGATTGTATTAAAAAAAACCTTGCTTCAGAATTTTTTTGGGGGAAATTGATTATTACACTTGGGATTTATTCATCCACTCGCCTCTTAACCTATCACCACTCTCAAAAAAAGACATAAACATAATCACATAACGATAAGAAATGACATTAATCCGACTATTCATGAAATCAATGTTTCGTAAATATAAAGCAGCCTTCTTTTGCTGAGATATTGAAAGGCATTAAATCCTACCGGTGACAAATTGCCCATATTACGGAAGATGTATGACAGAATAAAATTGGAAAAGGAAGGCCCGGTTTCAACAGAAGAGTTCCATCTCTCTCGATTCTCCTCTCATCTATAAATCAAATGCTAAAGAAATTATCATTACTGTTTAATTAAAACCGAGTTAAAATGTTGAGGTGATAAAGATGTTAAATGTTTAGTGTCACTAATTTGCTGTCAATTGTTTGCATCTTGAAGTCGTGATGTATTTCATATTTTCTATTTGAAAAAAAGTTTTTTTTTTTCTCTTTAAGACTTTAAAGGCCACTCATGAATTGCAGAGGCAAGGAACAATGACATTGGCTTATCAAGCAGGACAATCGCATAGAGACTGGACATATACACATATGATCAGCGCCCACGGCTTCTCTCCAACCAAGCTACAACCAAGGAGGGCCAGGCAATGGCTGTGGATGACTTAGCAGATAAACCTATAGGCTTACCTAAAGCCCCAATCCTTAGGTCACAAGGATGGTGAGGTTGCAGCAACCAAAGGAACTAACGAGTTTGAGCGGGATTCAAATCCCTGTCTGGGGATCACCAGGCTAGAACGTTACAAACTTTCTTTTATTCATATTCTGTCTGGCAATATTGAACAAGCTCTAGGATCAGTGCACTCTAGAACTCACTAGTGGGAGGCAATATTGGAAACCTTACAGTTGTATTCACACAGCATGATATATTATGTTAAGATTTTTTTTTCTTTAATAACTCTTCTGTGCTGCTTATTCCAGGTTCTAAAAAAAAACAATGATTTTTAAAATGAGAGGCCATTCCTAGGTTGAAGAGAATGGTTGTGATGTCCCCCATTTTTTTTTCCTGAAGACAAGCTAACTAGTTCACCTTTTGGTCCTAAGAAATCAAATGTTTGCTGGATCTTCATGCTTAGGTATGTGTAGACCCAAATGGTATTTTCCCTTTGATTTCATCAAAACAGTAGATTTCTTTGCCCCTGTGCTGTCTTATTTTCAAAAAGTTATAAACAAGAAGTTATTTTTGCGCATCCTTGAGAATGGATAATGGTATTCCAGTAGCTAAAAGTGCTTCTGGTAGTTTTAGTGCTGGTGATTTCCACCCGATTTCCATAACTCCCATGTTATCTATATTTTCTTGAACAGCTTTTGCCTAAACGTTTAAATGGGCATGCCAAAGTCCTCGCAGCATGTGACGTCCTTTTTACAATTTCCAATGATGCAAAAATCCAGATCTTAAAAGTCTTGCTATGAATATGGATATCAGGAGAATCAGATCATAAAAGTTTCTGTTGAACATATTATCTTTTATTTGAGTTCCATCTATAGGAATCCAGACTTTGATGATTCTATATTTAATTGTTTTCTTACCACTACAGCTCAGATACAAGAGGGTGGAAAGGCCTATTTTGTGCTTGTTTGTGATTTCCATGCTCATCATAGGGACTGGTTAAACTTTTTTCTAGTCCTGATCACCATAAGTTGCGAACTTTGGACTTTGCCAGTTAATCTGGCTGTCAGCAAATCATAAGTGAGGGAAGTCATAAGTCTGGTAGCTGCTTGCAGATAGTATATACTGAATACCCTGATGTTATGGCAATGAAGTCCCTCCAGTTGGAATGTCTGATCATGCTTTGGTTTTATTAGTAATCAAGACTGTGCAGACTGTCCCTAATGTGTCATATTTATGTAAAATATATATAAAATATCCAGCAGACAGAAATGTCATTTAGAGTAATGAGGTTGATGTTATTGTTCTTTTGTATTAAAGTCCAGTCAACATATTTGATACGTGTATTCTTTATTCCAAAGAAACTAGATAGAAGGATTGATGAAAGGCTGAGAGATGAACAAGCAGAATTTAGAAAAGGTTGAAGTTATATTGATAAAATTTTAACTTTAGGACAAATTGTACAGTAATGTGTAGAATATAGAAATAAGCTTTTGATGACATTTGTGGACCATGAAAAAGCCTTTGATGGTGTGCAAAAACCAATATTGTGGAGAATGCTGCGTTATTATGGAGTTCCTCTTAAATATGTAAATTTGATTATGTGTGTTCATGCGCACAATAAAGGCAAAGTTAATGTTAGTGGAGTCCTATCAAATGAATTTCCAGTAAAAAGTGTAATACTCTAAGGGAATGTATTGTCTCCCATGTTTTTTATCCTCTTCATGAATTTTGCCATGCATAGAAAAGTTGGGGATGGTGGAGAAGGATTGGCCTTGACTAGTAATAGGAATTTAGCTGACCTAGAGTATGCTGATGACACTGTCCTTATTAGCTGAACACCAAAGGATTTGCAATGCTTGGCCACCAGAATGCATGGAAGAAAGACAGAAATGATGAGAACATATTATGCAATGGAATATGAATTATCATTGGAAGGGGAAAGGATTAATGAGGTAGAATCATTTAAATATTTCGGAACTATGATCTCTAACTTAGTCTTGAAAATTGGTATTTAACGAAAGATTGAAAAAAGAAAATAAAGAAATAAAA
>NC_090745.1:66521675-66534175 GCF_036898095.1 Palaemon carinicauda | reverse complement strand
CATGTAATTAATCACTATGTATGGTATTTATAGATTATGAGAAAGATTTTGATTCAGTCAGTACTTCAGCAGTAATGAAAGCCCTTCAAAGACAAGGAAGATAGCTTATGCTAGAGCACTTGAAGATATCTATACAAGAATTACAGCATTCCTAATACTACATACAGATAGTAAGAAAATTCCAATCATAAAAGAAGTTAGAGAGGGATTTTAGATTTCTTAGAAGCAAAGGCAATTGATATGTTTTATTCTGAGAATTTGCATGATCTTAAGTTTGTGCTTGTAGCATTTGCTAGTAGCACAAACATTTACTTAGTTTTATTCTTTGAACCGAACTAATTACTTTAATGTCCAAGACAAAGTATTTGCTAAGAGAGAGAGAGAGAGAGAGAGAGAGAGAGAGGGAGAGAGAGAGAGAGGAGAGAGAGAGAGAGGAGAGAGAGAGAGAGAGAGAGGCATGCACGCATAAACACGCAAATCCACATAGTCTCCCGCACCACACACCATGACACACAACACACATATATGGTGATACAGCATAGAACGACGAGCATCGGCCATTTGTTTCCATTTACCAATTGAACCAGCCGCTAAAACCCAGTCTTGCTTCAGCGCAGTCAAATTTCGATCAGGATACTGGTGTTGATATGCTCTCGGGTCAAACCATTCCAGACTTAGCTAACATGGACCCTATATTCAAACGACGCAAGTTTGATATTTAAGCACACGCGCAAGAAATTGCTAAAATTAATACAAATCATACTCGCGATGACATGCCCACTGTTACCTTCAACTGTATTTGCAAAAATAAAAAAAAAAATAAATATCAATGATTTTACATATTTTCTTAAGGCTTTGACAGTTTGCACTTTACATCATAAAGGGTTGGTCAATCACAAGATAGATGTGACAAAGATTGACGTGAGTTCACTTGCTTGAGGATCCAATCTAACTCATTTGCATAGGCATCGTCTTTCTTTTTATTAGAATACTATTCAATGATAAATATCGAAACTCAATAATGTTTTCAGCTGAATGAAATATTAGTATCAACGATAAAGAATTCAAAGAAAACATTTGAATTAAGATCTTACATATTCATTCGTATAATCTATAACCTGTCAAAACGTAAATGCCTATCTAAACAGTATCACTTGATGCCTAATTTTCACTCCTCTACGCTGTAGACTGGAAATTAGCTCAGCCATTCTAAAGATCAGCAGATGCAGTATTCTTCAAGGGAATAAAATTATAATAAGATCAACAACAAAAATATGAGGAAAGGGAAACACAAAGAATGGGTGGATGTGGGGATGATCAGTCGGCAAAAATTTATGCTTTTGTTCCAGAAAGCTGTTTGAGAGAGAGAGAGAGAGAGAGAGAGAGAGAGAGAGAGAGAGAGAGAGAGAGAGACATGAGTTAATTAAATTCTATTATTACCTATGTAGAAATGAATGAAAAGTTATAAGTCTAAAAGATAAATAAAAAAAATGTTTACTTGAATATTTCCGTTAGTAAGGGCATCATGGAATCCGTCATAGCAATCAAAAAACAATATAATAGTAAGTCCTTTGCGCACAACTCTAAAACAACAACAGATCTCTTATTCGGAGTATCTGAAAAAGATCGGTACAGGGAAAGGAAATACACTTCAAAACGTAAATCCCTTCAAATTTTCTTAAAATTCTTCCATAATCAAATATCAACCGGTAACTCTGATTTATACTTGAAAACAATCAAACCAACAAAATCTTTTAGAGCTAGATTTTATAAACCCTTTTACAATTACAGAGAGAGAGAGAGAGAGAGAGAGAGAGAGAGAGAGAGAGAGAGAGATGATTCTACTTTTCGTTGGTGAGGCTTATAACGGAGAAGCCCATAAATTTCTGATTATATAGTGATACATAATTTGGGAGAGAATTAATTGTCCACTCTAAAGAAAAAAAATTACTCTCTCTCTCTCTCTCTCTCTCTCTCTCTCTCTCTCTCTCTCTCTCTCTCTCTCATATTGCAACCATCAACCATCAAAGTACCAAAGGGAATTTAGATTACTTTGGAGCAAAACAGGCAAGTTAAAGTATTGGGCTCGTGTTGTATCATTTATTCTTCTCAATGGTTTGTTTTACAAGAAATGGGTGTGGCCGTATGAGGAAAGATATATTGCTTTTCATGAGAAGAATAGCTTATTTACAATGTAACTGACAAAAAAGAAATTTCAGAGAAAAGGAGAATGATAAGGAGATAAGCTGATTATCAAGACTGTGTCAGTGGATCAGCTTTTAATGATTTAGTGGTCAACCCACAATTATAAATATTTTAGATGCAAATATCCTATTTAAAACATAATTGACATCTTTTGAATAAAAGGAAAATCCTCCTGTTTCAGGAAGCATTACAGGAATACAGATTCTTAAGGAATTAGTTCCTCTCGTTTGCTAAAGTTATAAAGAAAATCCTACTTACTGTAAATAGTAAATAAATATTATTTTTTGACCCAAAATAGCCTCAAGGATATAATGTCTCTCCAGAATGAAGGAATTAATGGTATGATAAATAATTAGTCCCTTGAGGAGCCTGTCCTATCAACAGATTTTGTGATTTTTTTGTGGATTCTGCTTCCCTAAATAAATCAAATAACAGTATGCAATACTCGTTCTGAAAGCAATGTTGGAAAACATTCGTCAATCTATTCCATTGGCACTACGAGCATTTGTAAAACGTTTCCTTCATCCCCAAGCTCAAAATACTTAAAGCATTTCCAGAAATGATTTATAAAAGAAAATAATGTTTCTATGTATTACGAAATAAAGGTTAAAATTCAATTTATTTCTTTAAATAATCCTCTTATGTTTTATTTAGATTTTATGAGTTTTAAAAACCTAAGGCTCTTCAATTCGGTTATTTATAACCATCTTTTTTCTTTCTTCTTTAAGATTGGATTTTCATTATAGTTGTGATTTTGTATTATTATATTGTCAGGCTAATCAGTACTCAATTGCAATTAGGAAAAATAGATATTTGCTCTAAGAGGGAAAAGATAGAAGAGGCTGGACAGTGAGAAGGACGAAAGGAAGTAGGAAGGGAGGTAAAGTAGAAAATATAAATAGATGCCGATAGAGGCCAAAGGAGCGATTTGGAGTGATGGTGTTACCCTTCTACGGTGTAACTCATCAACATAATTGGTATGGTCTGAGCTACATGGCAATCTCGCCCGATATTTGTTATTATTCTAAGTATAAAGACTTACAGAGAAATGTAAAATCTTAATTAGCAGCATTGCATCCTCGTTTGGATTTTCAATCGGTGATACCCATTTCAGGTGCATCGTAATCAAAGCATTGTGGTATTATTCGCAAATCTAGATGACCACCTCAACAATGAAGTAAAATGTTTATCAAATCAAACTTTGAGGATTTGCTGTTACAAGTTTCACATATTACATGATCTCCTTGTGCCTAAAAAATCATACTACATTTCTTTTATAAATAAGGTGTTCTGCAATTGTAAAGATTTCAATCTCTTATAGTTAAGTTTTCTTTTGTTGGCGGAAGCACATTGATACATTGTCCATGCAATAAATAGCATGCATGTATAAAATTTCGTTCATATACGAAAAAAAAATTAGAAACAAGAATTATGAACACTGTCACTAAATGTTGAGAATAAGGTAAATAATATCAACTATGGCTGACATGTTGGTTTGACCTCATGAAATTCTTTTTCACCAGACAAAAGTACATCTCCTTCAACATATAACGTCAAAGGGGTGAAAATAATAAAAACGCATAGTATGTTATTTCTTAAAACTATAATAATCACACACACAAACATAAGAAAAGACAAATTCTTTTAACAAAACTATAGCACAGAAGTTCCATCATTATTATCCGAAACATCAATGCTTACCAGCAGGGGATCCAGGGAAAGCACATTAGCGTCCCTAAGAGGATACACCATTTCACACTTTAGATGAAAAAAGCCTACACTTGTAATTCACAAGTCAATGACAAATCATACCCGGGAAGACCATACAATACAAAAGCATAACTAGGCCAGGGGGGTGGGGGGGGGGAGCAGGTAAATCTGAAGAATAGAGTATGCAAGACAGTAAATAGATGCCTACAATCCCCCACACGGGGTGCACTTACAGTATGACTCAACCCTCCAAGTTTAGAACTAGTGACATCGTGACTGCTGTGACTTAATGAAACCATACTTTAGCAAAAACGAGAACGAAGCTTAACGGGTATGTATGACGAAAACCATACAATCCATGGAAGACGACGATGGGTATGAGGTAGGGGCTGTAAGCAAATTGAGTAATTGGTCCCACATTAGGAACTTAAAAGAGAAATTAATGCATTTGAATAAGAAGCAGCAAGAGGAATTAGACCAATTGATTAAAAGGTTCCCTATATTTTCTCGGACGTCCCGAAACGAAGGAGCTTAACGAAGCATGAGATACACCTTAAATTATATATATTATTTTGTGAATATTAACAATTTAATATTTATATTTTTTACAGCTTGATAATGAACATTGTAATATTCGAAATGTTTCTAAATAAATTATGGCCTCTTCACTGATGTTTTTGGAACCTGCTGCACACCATATATATATATATATATATATATTTATCGATATATATATACATATATATATATATATATATATATATAGTATATATATATATATATATGTGTGTGTATATATATCTATCTATCTATATATAGAAATACATATATATACTGTATATATATATATATATATACAACTAAATATGTATGTATATATATATATATATATATGTGTATATATACATACATATATATATATATTATATATATTTTATCTCCAGATTTATCTCCAGATTTTACTTGTAACTGTGTTTATAATTTTAATTTTGATTTTGACTGTCTTTTTTTGTATAATGGGATGAGTCCCGAAACGTCGGCACCAATAAACTGAAAGATTTTGTCCAGATTCTTCGTTCTCCTTTTTACTTTATCTTTGAAGCTCGCCAGGAGCAACGACCTACCTCAATATTCATTAATATATATATATATATATATATATGTATGTATATATATCTATATATATATATATATATTATATGTGTGTGTGTGTGTGTGTGTGTGTGTGTGTATATATATATGTGTGTGTGCAGATGTTTTGTTCCTAGCCATCCAGTGAGATTCATTTGGAAGAATCATTAGGTGCTTTGAAAGATCTTGATGAATACTATGAACTAAGCTTTCTAAATGCCAGCCAAGACAACACAGTTATGTTCTTTCCCTCTTGAAAACTACCAGGCAAAAAATGAATTTAACAATTCTTGGAATGATAGGAAACTGAAGAATGATAGCTTTCCTGTATACTTAGGTGTTGCATTAAACCGAATACTGTTTTATAGGGAGCATGTAATGGAAGTAAGGGAGAAAAAACGCCTTTAGAAATAATCTATTTTGCAAAATTGACAAATCAAATCGGGAAAAAATGCTCATATCCTTAGACAAACATCTATGGCACTTTACTACTCCATTACTCCCACAAAGTAGGCACCGAACTCTATCAAGCATGTCACATAATTACTGTGCCCTAAGACCAACTCCCCTTCCAGTATTGTATAGAACAACAGGTATTGCAACACCGAACATTCGCCAAATAGCTTATTGAAAGACCTAAAAACATAAGAAAGAGAATGATGGAAGGCACCTGCTCTCTGATCACCAGGTGACTAAACAAAGATGGAAATCTGGCAATACACGAGAGAATCAGCCCACAGCCCACCTGGTGTAGCAATCCATTATCTAAGTGAGTCTCTTCCCCATCGAACAAACCTTTGTAGAAAGAATTGGGTTACTCTTAATCAAGCAAGAGCTAGAATTGGAGGAACTGGAGACAATCTTCATGAGTAGGGTCTCGCCCCCTCAGATAAGTTACCTTGTGGGCACCCCATCCAAACAGTTGTCTACATACCTCATGGGTATGAATAGGGGCCAAACTGTACAGATCTTGACCTCTACTAATGTAATCAGGTCGTTATAAAGCTGATACCCTGTTGGTACGATAAGATATGATGATGATTACAATATATATATAAACATACATATGTATATATATATATATATATATATGTATATATATATATATATATATATGTATGTATATATATATATATATATATACATACATATATATACATATATACATATATATATATATATATATATATGTATATATATGTATGTATATATATATTATATATATATATATATATATATCAATTGTTCAGGGGCGTAACTAGGTGAGAATGGGCCCATGGCATTTTGTTACAATGGGCCTCCAATACCTCAAAAAAAAAAAAAAATATATATATATATATATATATATATATATGGGAGAGAGAGTAGAGAGATTGATTGGATATATCGTAAAACTAGTAGACATAAGAAATTGAAATATTATATGCAGGCACTGAAATATAATCACTAATTATTAATACAGACATAGCTTAGAAAAAAAAATCTAAATTATATATTCCCAATAACGAATCAGATGAATACCCTTATGTAGGCCTATGCGGCTGTTACATTATCACATAATTACGATACCTATGAAATGAGAATAAACATAACTTGGTCCAAAACATTTATACCCATCATTAAATAAAGAAATATACCTTATACCTTCTAGAATTCTTACTTCCTTGCTTTCATCTCTGCAAATCTGTCAATGACTTTACTTAAGTTCAATTTATGGGCAGTTCCTTCTTCAATTGATAGAAGAGCTAGTCCTTCTAATCTTTCCTGTGCCGTTGTACTTCGCAAATAGCTTTTAACAAGCTTTAGTTTGGAGAATGAACGCTCTGCACTTGCAGTTGTGACTGGAATAGTTAAAAACAATAGCATTACAGTGCAAACCTCAGGGAAACTGGCTGAAATAGAATGATTTTCTATGATCAACATATTAGCAAGGTCCTTAATACTAGAAACTTTGCTTATTTCTCCCTTCAGAGCAGATCTCATGCTGAGAATTTCCTGTGTGAATGTTTCTGACTCACCGCTGTGGTATTTTTTTCACAAAACTAGATGCTTTTTCGTACAGCTCTGAGTCAGATAAATTTTGCAATAAGATTGGTTCCAACACTGAGAATGATGAGACAACTTCATGCAAGCCAGTAAAACGGAAGTTTAACTGAGTTATGATGATGTCCAGAGTACGATAGTAAACAGTTACTGTACACAAACTCTCTGGATCTTCTAATTTTTGGTCTTCACAAAGCTCGCCAAAATGTCTTTTTAAGGTATGAAGTCTCTTTTTATCAAATTCTGGTCTGATTGACCACATCTGGGCTATATCTGTTGCTTCTTTCTTTACATCCTCAACCTGATTTCTTAATCTGCACATCTCATCCATGCAAACCTTTAAGAGGTTTGCTGCCTTAGCAAGATCAACTGCTTTTGATTGCAACATTTTTTATACTAAATTTATTGACTGTAAGATTTTGGACTGAAACGTCAAAAGGAATACAAAATTAAAATTTTCAAGACATTTCTTTAGTGTAGTGGCTTCATTGTGTTCGTCTGCCTTAGAACTGCCTAATATTATTTGTGCTAGAGCTTTCTGCACATCACAGAATCGAATTTTGAGACCAAATACCGCATCATAACGTCCAGCCCATCTAGTTGGGTTTAACATTTTAATAGTTACACCTTTGTGAGTGCCTGATTCAGAAATTAAGCTAGATAATATGTCCCATCTCTTGATACTCAATCCAAAAGAAATAATAGACACTTTGAACAATATCATAAAACTGCACCATTTCTGTCACATCCTTGACAGCATCAGTAATCACCAAATTTAAATTATGAGCAGCACAATGAACATAAACTGCACTGGGTTCAACATCAATTATTTTTTCTGCACACCTTTGTATATCCACTTCATGTTACTAGCTCCATCATATCCTTGGCCACGACACCTTGAAATAGAAAGTCCTCTTTGTTTAATTATTTGCAAAATTTGTTCTGATAGTGCAGCTCCACTTTGGCCCTCAACCTTATGAAACCATAAAAAAAGACTCATTAATTTGTGGGGCTTTTGGTTTTCCATTATCATCGTATTCTATGCTACAGTAACGGAATATTTCACACATCTGATCAATTTTAGAAATATCCTGTGTTGTATCTAACATTATGCTATAAAATGGAGCTGCTTTAATGGCATAAGTAAGTTCTTTTTCAGTTTCCTTTGAAAGCAACTGAATGAGTTCATTTTGTATCATTGGGCTCATATACTTTATTTTACCTTTAGGTTTACTGATTAGTTCTGAAAGAACTTTATCATATTTAGAAAGCAACTCAATGATGCAAATGAAATTTCTACGTTTCCTTTCATCCTCATCATAATCACCTTCATCTCCTGCTTGTGTTCCTTCTTTGTGTCCACGAAATGGCAAAATTGCACATCGCTAATGTAAGAGTTACTTTTAATAATCTGTCCAAAACCTGTCGCCAGTAGTTTTTCTCTTTTTGAAGATTGCCTTCAAGTGCTTCACTCAAAGTTTTATGCAAGCGCCATTGTTCATACACTAGGCATGAATTATAGTGAATTTGGGATGATTCTTGCCTCTTCATACCCTCACCTATGTGTTTCCAGTCACAATAGCCATAAATCCTTGTATTTTGAAATCTACTCGCTCCTCGATTAGCAAACAACCAACATGTCTCACAATAAGCCTTATCAATAACAACTGAATAGCATAACCACGACCTCTCAATTTTTACACCTGATTTTGGACACTGCATGATAATATTTTTCAGAGAAAGAGCGACCTACTGCATATTTTTTGAAAGGGACATTAGGCTTCCAATGTCCATTTGTAATGATAAATCGTTTTGTTTGGACCTTCAAGTTTTGTTCCATAAAATGTCCCCGGTCTGTAGGCCACAACGATGTTATTGTGTCAAATGAGAGCTCAGGCGCATGGTCTTTTGAGGTACTAGGTTTACACTCATCTTCACAGGTATTGCCTAATATAGTGTCGGAAACTGGGTCAGAATCAGGCTTGCCAACTTCGTCTAATTTCTTTTCTCCTATATCAGTTGCTGTGTTTGTTTCAATTAAACTAGTACTAGTAGTAGGCATTTCCACACTAGTGACACTACAATTAGTATTTTCTCCAATAGCTTCACACACTGTCATTGTCCTTTGCATTTTCGTTAATCACTTCTACTGTTGGGGAAAAGAAACCACTAATTTTTGGAAGCTTTGATGCCTTAATTTCATTTTCTTTTTTCTTTTTCCGCTTTTCACTGCCACTAAGATGTTTTTTGGGATGCATGATATATCCGATTCACTGTAAATAAAAACTATTATTAATTGAGAAAATTATACTCTGTTATCATCTGATATACAAAAATTCTATTGTTTTTTTCTTTTCTTTCTTTTTTCTTTTTTGCATGGTGTTTTTACGTTGCATGGAACCAGCGGTTATTCAGCAACGGGACCAACGGCTTTACGTGACTTCCAAACCACGTCGAGAGTGAATTTCTATCACCAGAAATACACATCTCTCAATCCTCAATGGATTGGCCGAGAATCGAATCTGCGACCACCGAGGTGAGACACAAACACCATATCGACCACGCCACTGAGGCGCTATAAAATAATTTCGATTGATATCATTGTGAAGATATTAATTACATCTTTCTTCAATGCATTGTTCTTTCTATTACATTATTTGTATTGAGTCAAATATTAAAATTAAGTTCACAATTCGTAATCAACATAATCTTTCATAAGGCGTAAGATAACTCTCAGTTGTAGTCCACTTATAAAAGAATACAATGTAAAACAATCACGAAACGCCAAAAACTTCTCTCACTTTTTCCTTTAAATGATCAAAAGATATTGGCGGTCACAGGCGGTGGCAAGTAACTGACAAGCTCTGGACCTTTGGTAACTGGTGTACACGGAGGCCAGGACTTAGACAGGAACATAACACGTTCAAGCCAAGATCTCATACGGACCTCTAGTGTACGAACAGTAATACTCCCTATGACCTCCTAACCCATAACCCATAAAGGCCATCATATACATTAACAATATGTTATGTCTTCTCAGTTTCTGTTAATAATCATTTGCCTGTATTATATTAAGGAATTTGAATTTTTTTTTTTCTAAATCACTAAAATATAACAGTAAGCCGTAGCATATTTTTTTTCTTCTTTTTACGGCTACGGGTCCCTTGGCTCCCTTTCTGTGACTCTACCTCCATGGGCCCCTTTAATCATTATAGGCCCTGGGCCAATGGCACCCTATTGTCACGCCTCTGCAATTGTTCATATACTTATTAAATCTACACAATGGTAGTTTAAATTCATATTCAGTGGACGAACTAAACATAGGACGAGAGCTGATGGATGTGAAATGTAGTAAGAGATAACGAGCTTTTATACAAATGGCTGAGGGCAACAATAGTAAAAGAAAAAGCTCAACAATGTGAAACATTCGATGGATACCCTAAACCGGTTTTTCTATCATCAGTGCGGGAGAAAGCAAGAGTTAAAAAAGGCAATAGCACTGCAGTGTATGAACATGTTTGAGACACATGCAGCTCTGAGTCATTATAGAGGTTGAATTCAGATATCTGAATTATATCGTGAATGGAAAGAAAACACCCACGTGTCATTTGTCATGATAAAAAAAAAAAAAATTGGATGTGCCGTTATAGGATGTTTGATATTTGATTAATCCCATAATTTTCTTTTAACTATGTTATCGGTAGTTTATTATGCAACTACAGTAGAATGCCATACCTCTTTTCCTCCTAACTGAAATCATATTGCTTTATGTTTTATTAATTTTTTTTCTTCTGAATAATTACAATCACTAAAAAGTTCATACACAAATCTCTGAATCAGAAATACATTTATGTAAGACTTATTAAGTGGATGTACTATTGTATATTACGCCTTTGCAACTATGAATGACCAACATTTGCTTCGCGAGCAAATCCTACCTGCAACTTCCAATTTTATTTTTTTTATTTTTTATTTCGCTTCTATCAACTACACTACACTTCGATAAGGAGAGTTTCCTCCACCTAGCAATCATACATTCAAATTTATTTTATACTCAAATCATTTACCCTCTTCACAATAATCACTCATATAATATCATGTATTCTAAAGTTATTGCCAACCCTTTCCTCATGAAGTTTGCAGAATACTTTGTACATTATTTCTGAGGATTTTTAATTAAATTAAATGAAGATTTTCTAGTAATATCAAGGTATACAATCATATCCACTTAGTGGACGTAATAAGCAGCAAAATGAACCCACTTGTGTGTGTCCAAATCAGAGGGTTTACGTCTAAAACATACTTATTGTGTGAGCGTTCAGTCACCCAGTGGTTCCCAATCTCTATCATCTGAGGAACCCCTGAGAAAATTATGAATTAAGATTGAATAGTGTGCCCGAGTGTACCCTTAAGTAAAAAAACTCTAACCAAAGACAGTGGAAGACCATGGTAGAGAAGCTATGGCAATATTCAAGACAATAGTTCGATTTTTGAGTGTCTTTCTCCTAGAAGAACTGCTTACCATAGCTGAAGAGTCTCTTCTACCATTACCAACAAGAAAGTAGCCACTCAATAATTACAGTGCAGTAGCTAATCGCTTGAGAGAAGAATCGTTTGGTAACTCAGTGTTGCCAGGTGTATGAGGACAGAGAAGAAAATGTCAAGTGGGATTTGTGGCTTATATGAGTGAATAAAAATCACGATTAAATATAGCTAATTAATCACACACACAAACACACACACACACACACACACACACACACACACATATATATATATATATATATATATAACCATTTTCCTTTTGATCCACTCCATCAGTTGAATACTTTCTTTATAAATATTTCAACATGTTAACCTTTCCCGGTTGGAAGGAAAATTGTTGTTTGCGCTGTCGAAGGCACACTAACAAATCAAAACGGTACTACAAAAGTTTAGCTGATTAGCTTTTAACTTTTTAAATCTGTTGGACGGTGGGTTACGAGTATGCTTCATGATTTTTGCCGTCTCTAAACCTCATTGCTTGGCTACTTCGTAAACAAATTTTTCGTTATTTTTAATACCTATATTTATTAAAATTGAAGGGAGAAAATCTCGCTCAATGTGTTACGATAAAAACATATAGCGCTATGATTTTCCACATTATGTTCAACGAAGGAAAAATACTATGGTAATACAAAATAATTAAATAAAACATAACTTCTCACAGAAGCCCTTGCAATAGTTTACGAAACCTTAAGGTTTCACGGAACCCCAGTTAGGAATGGCTGGTTCAGAGTATGCGCATGATGTCAACTTTTGAAATTGAACAAAAAATCCTTTTATAATGTCCTTGCTTCTTTTGACATGGACTGTCTTTGGTAAATTTTTCTGAATATAATAATGCTCCAACATTTATTTGTACTTTTAAG
>NC_090745.1:66509175-66516675 GCF_036898095.1 Palaemon carinicauda | reverse complement strand
TCGATAGCTAATGAAAATAGATAAAATTAAACACTCTAAGGATTAATCTCTTAAAGAAATTACATACAGTAACTGATGAACTTACGAGTTTTTAGCTCATATGAAGTATAGCCAAAATAAACACTTCATATATCTTACTTTCACAGGGCCAGATACAAAATCTCTAAGAGATTTTGATATAAAGACTCAATATGTTTACAAAAACCCGTCACACCAAAACTTTGAGATTTCACCATCACTGAAAACTTTTAAAATATACACCGATCTTGTAAGAGAGGCGTGTGAGAGAGAGGGTCGGTAGGTTATGACTTAAGACTGGAATTCTCTATCTGCTGCTATGCATCCCTAGGGGCCCAGATACATGAGCTTAGTAACTTATAGATTCTTTTAGGACAGGAGTCCAGAAGCTTGGGGGCTGGCTTTAGCGACGCAAATGTTACACACTATCACGTATTGATCAGAAGAATCAACCTTGCTTGGAATGGGGTTTTCGAGAGCCTTCCAAAACACGTGGCAAATATAAGAATTGCGTTTTTCTCACAAACATGATACAATACCTCATGAAAACATTAAAAAAATTACATAAGCCCATATTCATACCTGGTAGGGTCATATAGCACTCTTAAACAGTTATATAAGACTTTGTAACAAAATTTGTGAAATAAAAAGTTAATTCTTAAAAATAACATAAATTTACAAATACTGACCTGAATGAAGAAAACAATGAAATTAACAACGAAAATTTTACTTAATTTACCTACAAAATTATACCTTCATAACAGGAACTCACCATATGAGCTGGCTATGCACCTCTTAAATACACATATGAAATACATAAATAAAATATTTACTCCATGCTAGACCAGCTTTGTAAGAATTTATATATATATATATATATATATGTGTGTGTGTGTGTGTGTGTGTGTGTGTGTCTTGAAAGGTGCACTGTAGACTGGTCATTTTGCAGGAGTTACTCGAGTATCAGGCAATCTATGGGGACCCAGTGTTCTTTGCCACGAATGTTAATTGAGACAACCTTCGGGGTGAGATGGATCACAAGGAAAGGTCCAGTGTAGAGGGGTAATTAGAGGTGGTTTGCTAATAACCCTGTGCAAGAAAACTTGCATTATCATGTTGGTATATATTGCTTTGCTGGGGGCTTGTAAGTCTGGCAGTATTAAGTAAATTCATCTAAAATACAATGTAGGCTCTGGATATTCTCGGAGAAGGTTATACACGGATAAAATTCACCAGGGATAACTAACAGGCTACCATACACCCTTTTTGCAGCCTAGACATCCAGGGTATCTTTAGGAGTGTTTCCTAGTACTCGGAGGACTCATGGGAGCAGAGTAAACAAGTTGGAATCATTGCATCGGGACATAAAACCTGCTTTGATGGTGCGATGAAAACGTTCAACCATTCTGTTGGTTGTAGGATTCTAAGCAGTTGTCTGATGTAGGATGATGCCCAGGAGACTCGCTAAAGAAGTCCAGAATTGAGAGAGTAAAGTGGTAGCTCTATCAGAAGTAATATGCTCAGGAACACCAAACCTTGCTAGCTATCTATCCCTAGAGTAAGGCAGATGTACATGACGTGGATGTTGCAGTTAGTATGGGGATGGTGTCAGGCTAACAAGTGGAGCAGTCAATGAGGGTAAATATCTAATGGTGTCCATGTTATGTGATGTGGGTAAGGACCAACTATGTTGATGTGGTTGCGTGCAAAACAACACTGAGGTTAAGGAAAGGTGCCAACATCTGAATCCATGTGTTGATGTACTTTTGAAGCTTAGCATGAAGTACAGTAGCTGTGCAGTAGATCGGAACGAGGGATGTAAGATGTCATGGATGAAATCAAACCCCTATCAGTGCATGTTGGCAGGTATACACAGTCAATGAGATCAATGTCTTCCCAATTTAGGGATAAGCAGATGTTTTACATGCTTAGTACTCTGGATATTTTTGTTAGGCTTCTTGCAAAGAGTTGTAATTACATCCAGGGTAAATGACGGCAAATGGTTTTCTTGATAGGGCATTGGCAATGAGATTCATTCTCCCACAGACAGCGCAGTGGTATTCATCCATGACAGAGAGGTATTGGCGTTCACGGGTGTTCCAGACATTGGACTGTCAGTGAAGGCGGGGTCATAGGGTTTGAATGAATGATAAAGGGTGTACCTTTTAAGAAGTGGTGAATGTGATGAACAGCCAAATTCATCACTAGCTATTCACGGTCAAAGGTAGAGTAGTAAAATTCCGCCTTGGACAGATTTCTGCTGAAAAAGGCCAACAGGGGGAGTAAGCTGCAAACCACCTGCTCAAATACTGCACCAATAGCGACGTAACTGACATCAGTGGGGAGAAGGATAGAGTCATGTGGCATGGGAAAGATGAGAACAGCAGCAGTTAATATGGAATTCTTTATATTGCAGAACAGTGCTTCCTAATGGGACCTCACTTCAGGTCTTTTGACTTGCCCTTGCAGGTCTGGGACATGGGAAAGTTCTGATCAGCCGATACCTTCTCAAGAAGGGGGTGGACACCTCCATAAGTCATGCGGGACCTTGAGATTGATTTTTGGATGTTGCAAAGGTACACATGTCATACCTGAATAGGATGTTCTGTTGAAGCCATTTAAGAACAATGCCTAGGTGACGGAAGTTTTCTTCTTTGGAGGAAGAGACTGAGGTGTTCCTCTTTAGAGAAAGAGAGCAAAAGCATGTTATCCAGGAAACCGACACAGCAGGGGAGGTGCCATAAGATGCAATCCATGAGTCTTTGCAAAGAGGCCTCAGCATTACCAAGGCGAAAACAGGAGTAATCGAATGTGTAAGTCTAGAAAGGGTTGGTGATGGCAGTCTTGGAAATATCTTCATGGTTCATAAGCATTGTTGGGGCGGGTGTAGTGATCCAGTATGTCTGTGATCCCCAAGAAGCTGCAGAGACCCATCCCTCTTTAGGACAATGTGATGGGGGTGACAACAAAAGGCCTAAATTCTTTTGACAAAAACCCATTTCTTCCATTTCTGTGAATATTCGGTTGGCAAAAGTACATATGTTGTACCAGAATACAAGGATATTTTGTTGCAAGCCATCAAGAACGATGAGTATTTGATGGAAATGCATTTCCTTGGAGGAGGAGATGGTGTTCTTCCTATTTGGAAGAAGAAAACACAAGTACATAGTCCATGTAACACACAGCATGGGAGGTCCCCTAAGATGCTGTCAATGAGGCGTTAAAAAGTAGCATGAGCATTACAAAGGCCAAAATAACAGTAATTGAATGTGTAAGTCTCGAAAAGGGTGGTGATGGTGGCCTTAGGGAGGTCTACTTAGTTCATGGGTGATGTTGGGGAGGATGTAGTGATCCAGTATGCCTGTGATCCACAAGAGAGCGCAGAGATCCATCCTTCTTCAGGACAATGTGTTGTGGTGACAAGAGAGGGCTTGAAGCCTCCTGGCAAAAACCCATTTCTTCCATTTCAGCGAACAACTGGTTAGGGGATGCTAATAGACCCCGGTCATCTTGATCCGGTGATAATTACCGTATTTGGCATGTTTGGAAAAGTTCTGACCGGAAGATTTCCGGGTATGCCTTTATGAGGTGGGCTTAGGCACTGGTGGGTGTGCTGATGTGGAGTGCGAGGTCTGTGGAGAGGGGGTTTAGAAAGGTGTTGAGGGTGAGCCTACTTTGACCAACCCTCAATGAGCAACATCAACCAGGAGGTTGAAATGGGAGAGGAAATCAGCAATGAATATTGGCAATGTAACACTGGTAACGAGAAACTTTCAATGATATCTGGCGCTCCCAAACGATAGTGTGAATTTCATGTACCTATGGTTGGGTATTGTGGATCAGTTGGCTGCTAGCAGGCAGACTTTAGCAGGCTTAGATTGACCGCATCATGTTATGGAGAGAGGCTTTGGTAGTAAATAATGGTAATCACCTGTGTTTATTGAAAATTGTACGCCCATACCAGCATCATGTTAAAATAAAAGATTAGTGATATGGGAGGCCACTATCACAAGCAATGGCCTACTTATAAGTTTTTTAGCCACCAATAGATATTTGAACATTTCTTCGCAACACCCTTGAATCTGGAGTGGTAGTAACATAACTGCTGCAGATGGGTGTCAGTAAGTGGCTGTAGATGTCATGAGTTTGGACGTGAGTGAGGGGTGGCATATGTGGGTGGTAGGTGACTTTTTCACCACTCCAGCTGGTCACCGGGTGGGCATCTATGTCCTACCACATTCACGTCAGCTTTGATTTGTTTTGAATATTTGTCCTCTTCAAAAAGAGTGGTGCCGTTGATGGATGTCTTGAAGGTGGTGAAGTAGCTGTCCAACTGGGCGTCGACATTGCTCATCAGTTCCATGGGCAAAATATTGATATCGGGAATGGTAGTGTGTATACATTTGGGTATGTGTCGTATCCAAAGAGCACGAAGTAGGTTCACCTCCCAAGGACAGCTGTCTGCGACAAATTGCAAAAAAGCGATACTCGTCATATCGTGAAGTGAGTTACATTTCACATGCAAATTGCCTAATTTGTTCCAAACCCTTTGAAACAACACATTAAATCTTATAATAAAGATACAGTATAACCACAATAAAATACTGTACAGCAATATACATTTGAACCATTCGATATACTTAAACAAACTCTTAATACCTGTAAATTTTGTATCTATTTCGACATAAAGTAATACCAAATGAAAATAATGCAATACATCCAGTATGATACTATACATATACAAAATATATAGTACCAAATGTAATGTACTATTAGTGTTACCCCTAATATAGACTACCACTCCATTTTCTATTGTCTGAACTCATTTTCTTCAGAAATTTTATTGGGTTACTATTTTATTCTTGGCCTGGCTGGCAACATTGTTTTCTCAAAATGAGAATTTTTTTGCAAAGTGAGAGATAATAATATTCGCATCTCGTTTTACAGCATTAATATTTTGTAAGCAGAACCTTTCGTGATGAGAGGTATGACTATATATATATATATATATATATATATATATATATATATATATATATATATATATATATATATATATATATATATATATATATATATATATATGTTGTGCCAACCATGTGTCACTCGATCGTACATAGTAACGACATTTAATTTTGTATATATATTATGCTTGTATCTTCACCTTCCCCTCGCAATAAAAAAACCCTGAAATAACATGAATGTTTTTCTCACCGTTAAGTGTTAACCAGTGGGGTGTTATTTGAACAGGAAATATCCTGTTGCATTGAGTTTTCGTATATAAAGGCGAGTGTTCTACAATAAAGTTACTCAGATGCTTTCATTCTGTCTTTGAGTCACAACCTCTCTCGGCTCATCACATTTGTGACCCCAAAAGTCGACTCGCTCCTCCCACCTTCCCACCCCTATTGCCCCTCCATCGTTGGTACTATGGCGGACTCTACGGAAATTGGCGCTGCGGCTGCCCCATTGAAACTTTCGTCATTCGCCAGCGGAGAGGCGTTTGCTTGGTTTCAGCTCACAGAAGTCCAGTTTCACGGCGATACCCGAGGACACCTTCACGAAAATATCCGACTGGCTTTGTAGACAAGGAGACACCCCGATAGTGTATGACACCCTCAAAACATACCTAATGCAGCAGTGCTCGCCGTCGCCAGCTGCCCGTATAGCAAACCATTTTCAGCTCTCTCAACACGCGTTGGGGGACCAAAGGGCTTCGCTCGCCCTCAGGGAAATGACCAGTATCGCTCGCCTGCAACCTGCCGCAGACAGCTCTCCTCGTGAGGTGAACCTACTTTGTGCCGTTTGGATACGCTGTTTACCCGAACCTGTACGCACTGCCATACCTGATGTCGATAGTTTACCCATAAAGGACTTGATGACCAAAGCCGACGCCCTTATGGACAGCCATTTCAAGACCTCCATCAACGCCTCCACTCCTGATGAAGAGGACGCCTATTGAACGTCAACCGAAGCTGACGTGAATGCCTTAGGACATAAACGCCTACCCCGTGAGATGCCGAAGTGGTGACAAATCCACCCACCGCCCATCACTCGCTTGCGCCCTAAAAAACGACTTCTACAGCCACTTACTGCCACCCATTCCCCGCAATTTTGCTACTACCACAACAGATTTTGGCAAGCCGCGAAGAAATCTGCCAAGGATTGTCAGTGGCCAAAAAACGTGTAAGTAGGCCATCGCACGTGGCAGTGGCCTCCTGTGTTTCTAACCTTTTCTTTTTACATGGCGTGCGATTTTTGGCAGACACGGGTGGTTGTTGTTCTCTTTTGCCAGGGGAACTCTTCAGGACACGACGTAGTCTGTCTACGTCTGCCGACGTCCGCTTGGTAGCTGCCAACAGATCTGTGATACCCACCTATGGTTATGAGAACCTCACATTAAATTTAATTGGAAGTTTCTCATTGCTAACGTCATATTGCCAATCCTCGTTGGGGATTTCCTCTCTCATTTCCACCTTCTGGTCAATGTCGCCCACCGATGATGGTCAACGCAGACTCGTACTTGTTGACACCTCTTCAACCCGCCCCCTCCAACTTCCCTCTCCACATCAGTGCACCCACGGATGCCTACGCCCTCCTCCTCACGCCGTACCCGGAAGTTTTTCGTCCAGAACTTCGCCAAACGCCCACGGCTCCTGCCAACCACGGTATTTATCACCATACCAAGATAACGGGACCCCATTCTTTGCAAAAATCAGAAGTCTGGCACGAGGACAATTGGCTGCCACCAAACAGACATTCGCTGAAATGGAGGAAATGGGCCTTTGCCATAAGGCCTCCAGCCCATGGCCGTCACCCTTACACATCGTTCTGAAGAAAGACGGCTCACTCCGTCTGTGCGGGGATTACAGGCGCCTGAACATGCAAAGAGAACCGGATAACTACCCCCTCTCAAACATCGCCGACGTGACTTCCTACCTGCACAAAGCGAAGGTTTTCTCTACTCAAAGGGTATTATCAGGTACCTATGAACCCAGAAGACATCCCCAAGCCACCATCACCACTCCGTTTGGTACATAAACCTTCAATTACTCCTATTTTGGCCTTCGTAATGCTGGGGCTATGTTTCAATGTCTCATGGATGGCATCTTTGGGGACCTCCCCTTCTGTGTATGTTATGTGGACGACATACTTGTTCTCTCCTCCTCAAAAGACGAACACTTTCGTCACGTGCTCATCATACTCGACTGCCTGCAACAAAATGGCCTTGTAGTCAGCTATGACAAGTGTACCTTTGGCTCCAACGAAGTGTCGTTCTTCGGGCACCGCATCATTTCTGAAGGAGTCCATCCCCTCCCTGAGAAGGTAGCAGCCATTCAGGACTTCCCTGCGCCCTCGACCGTCAAAGCTCTGCAGGAATTCTTGGGCAAGATCAACTATTATCACCATTTTCTGCAAGCCATTGCCGCCACTCTTGCTCCCCTCTACGCCTCCTTCAAGCTCAAGCCAAAGGACCTGAAA
>NC_090745.1:66441675-66504175 GCF_036898095.1 Palaemon carinicauda | reverse complement strand
TTTTCTGTCCCTCTTAGACTTAGCTTATGTCCCAACCTCCCAAGTCAATTACACCGGCATCATTAGGGCACTCTTTCTGGATACTGCTGGTCATGTCCTCGGTCACCCTCATACGTTCACCTTCACCGTTCCCATCTCCCTCTCTCTCTCCAACATCTCTAACTCCCTCTTTATATATCTCACAGATATCACTTTAAGTCTTCATCTAATCATCTATCCTTTTTGTTGACGTCCATGTCATTAGTCGTGGCTCGCTTGCATATGACTGATATAAACGAAATTGTGTCGACTCTTAAAAGATGAAGATCTAATTTTAATTGTCACTCCTTTCATATAAATGTGTGCACACAAACATAACAATGTCTAACTATAAAAATATGAATGAATTAGAATTAGGAGAAAAGGAAAGGCAACCTTCTTATAACAAAATTACAAAAGAGAATAATGATATTTTTTTATTCTGAACTCGGATTTCATGCGTAATTCTGATGATAATATGGATTATAAGTAAACAACAAAAAATAATAACGCCAATAGTATATGAATTTAAAACATATAATTTTTTTTAAATATTTACATGATATAATAAAATAGGAAAGTTATTGCAGAGGATGATTATTACTTCTTTCTAAACGTTAGAATGTACAAGAATCATATTTGTTAGTTAGTGAAAATTATAACCCCACTTAAGGTTATGGGTATTGTAAAATAAATTTGCCATTCGAAATTATACTTTCAAAGCCAATAAAAAAATTTAAATATTATTATTATTATTATTATATATATATATATATATATATATATGTATATATATATATATATATATATAGAAAGAGAGAGAGAGAGAGAGAGAGAGATAGATAGAAAAATATACATATATATATATATATATATATATATATGGATAAATATCAACACAACATCGTGTTCAAATAGAAATAAATTTCTACCTCATACTTGGGATCGAACGCTAGCCCCTTCTAATGAAAGGCCAAGTCGAAACCAACCATGCCACGAGAGGCCATAAAGGAAATCCGAACCTGACACTGATCTAGCTGTCCGAGGATTTACCTGGCGAGACATCAGTCTCTTACCAGCGAGTTTTACCCGATTTCCCCGGCCCACCACGTGACACAATTGGTAGTAATTCATTCAAATTACCCCTAATGAGTCAATATGGATAAATATCAACACAACATCGTGTTCAAATAGAAATAAATTTCTACCTCATACTTGGGATCGAACGCTAGCCCCTTCTAATGAAAGGCCAGGTCGAAACCAACCATGCCACGAGAGGCCATAAAGGAAATCCGAACCTAACACTAATCTAGCTGTCCGAGGATTTACCTGGCGAGACATCAGTCTCTTACCAGCGAGTTTTACCCGATTTCCCCGGCCCACCACGTGACACAATTGGTAGTAATTCATTCAAATTACCCCTAATGAGTCAATATGGATAAATATCAACACAACATCGTGTTCAAATAGAAATAAATTTCTACCTCATACTTGGGATCGAACGCTAGCCCCTTCTAATGAAAGGCCAGGTCGAAACCAACCATGCCACGAGAGGCCATAAAGGAAATCCGAACCTGACACTAATCTAGCTGTCCGAGGATTTACCTGGCGAGACATCAGTCTCTTACCAGCGAGTTTTACCCCGATTTCCCCGGCCCACCACGTGACACAATTGGTAGTAATTCATTCAAATTACCCCTAATGAGTCAATATGGATAAATATCAACACAACATCGTGTTCAAATAGAAATAAATTTCTACCTCATACTTGGGATCGAACGCTAGCCCCTTCTAATGAAAGGCCAGGTCGAAACCAACTATGCCACGAGAGGCCATAAAGGAAATCCGAACCTGACACTAATCTAGCTGTCCGAGGATTTACCTGGCGAGACATCAGTCTCTTACCAGCGAGTTTTACCCGATTTCCCCGGCCCACCGCGTGACACAATTGGTAGTAATTCATTCAAATTACCCCTAATGAGTCAATATGGATAAATATCAACACAACATCGTGTTCAAATAGAAATAAATTTCTACCTCATACTTGGGATCGAACGCTAGCCCCTTCTAATGAAAGGCCAGGTCGAAACCAACCATGCCACGAGAGGCCATAAAGGAAATCTGAACCTGACACTAATCTAGCTGTCCGAGGATTTACCTGGCGAGACATCAGTCTCTTACCAGCGAGTTTTACCCGATTTCCCCGGCCCACCACGTGACACAATTGGTAGTAATTCATTCAAATTACCCCTAATGAGTCAATATGGATAAATATCAACACAACATCGTGTTCAAATAGAAATAAATTTCTACCTCATACTTGGGATCGAACGCTAGCCCCTTCTAATGAAAGGCCAGGTCGAAACCAACTATGCCACGAGAGGCCATAAAGGAAATCCGAACCTGACACTAATCTAGCTGTCCGAGGATTTACCTGGCGAGACATCAGTCTCTTACCAGCGAGTTTTACCTGTAAAAATGTACACAACACAATGTAAATAATTCCACTCATTTCTTCTTAAGACCGCTGCAACCAAAACACAGAATATCCTAAGTGCAAAATAAAACCATAACATCAGTTCTACATAACCTCATCAATAACCTCCCTCTGGTTGCGGGCAATACGGTATTCTTGGGCGCGATAGGTGTAGGAATAGATATTCTTTCATCCCTCGATTTTACTTGTCCGGGGTTACGGCACAATTTCACAACACAACTCATCGCCACAGTTTCACAATTAATTTAAATCACCACAACACTTGCACTTGCAACTTTCAACCGGTGACCACTAGCCGTTTTCCCGAGAAAATCACTCATCTTCCAGCCTTTCTCTTATAACATTACGTATAAGGTATTCACATCGACGCATTCTCTAACACTGCCTATCCTCAAGGCTGAACTTTAATCCCGCAGCCACTTGCCCTTTGGGAACCGCCACGACCCCAGTAACCAGGAATCATATAAATAAATGAATAATACTGCATCTACCTGACAGATATCACTTGACCTATTTAAACTCTGATTTTTTTAGGTTCACTCAGCAATGTTATACGTATTTCCACACTCAACAAAATTACCAAAACATTTTATGTATAAATTTAGCATTAACATAAAAGAACACATTGTTATCATCAAGTTTATTTAAAACACGTCAAAAGAAGAAATGAGGTCTGTTCAAATAACAACAGCAAATGAACAAAAAAAATTTTTACTCATCAACTCGAGGGATGTCACGAAGGTAGGGGTAAGGAAGAACACTTTTGAAAGCTACCTCTTCAGGTACCACATGTATGTGTGCCTGATGATGTTCAGACACTGCGCCATTAACAATGCTTTGTATCACAACTGTGTTAGACTTGACCATCTTTACTCGGTATGGGCCGAAATATGCTGGCTCTAGTTTGTGTTTCCTAGGTTGTAATCGTTTCAAAAACACATGTTCGCCCACTAATACTCTTACCGGTGCGGTTTGAACCGACCTTCATACTTTCATTAGCTCTTTTCAAAAACCTTCCAGTGGTGTTCATTACTCTCCTCAATAGATTTAAAAGATATACATGGTAGTGCTCAGTTGAATAATTTGGCAATTGTTACGTATATGGTAAAACAGGATCCTATTCATACATTAAAAAGACAGGCGTATACCTGAGCGAAGCATTATATGCAATGTTCAAACCTAGCTCAGCTGTAGGAAGCATGGCGTGCCAATGAAGGGAGCCATGAGCCACTAAGTAACGTAAAATTCGTACTACTTCCCTATTATGCGATTCCACTAATCCATTTGCTGAAGGCCTGTATGCGGTCACTGAAAAGAGTTCAATTTTCATCAAGTCCGTGACCGATTTCACCATCTTATTTATAAACTCAAGACCATTATCACTTATCAAAATTTTCGGGCAACCAAACCTAATAAGGAAAGAGCACAACGCCTGGACTAATAAATTTTACAGATTATCCAATATTGCGTAAGAAAGAGTGTACCCGCGTAAATGCATCCACAAATACACATATATACTTATGTTGTGTTAACCAAGTAGGAAATGGTCCTACTACATCCATATGCACTCTGTAAAATTTAATAGGAACCACAGGCCACTCCCTGGCTTCCGGGACAGTGTTTTTTATGTTCTTTGAAACAGTTACAAGCATGACAACCTTTTTATATAATTTTCTATAGATTTTTTTCATTCCTTACCAAAAGAAGGATTCAAGTGCTCTCCTGAATGTTCTATCAATCCCTGAATGCCCTGCTTACGGACTTGCATGTACAATGTGGATGGCTCGTTTAATTAAAGATGGAGGAAGAACTAACCGTGCACAAAATTCCCCTCCCCTCTTCTTGTAAGCACAATATAAGATATAATTTTCAATAAAAAATCTCTCACGAGGCACATTCAGAAATGAAGGATAACTCTCCAATTCCCCTCTAACCATTGCAAGCACTCTTTCCATCCATTCCTCTTTTTCTGTCCCTCTCGGACTTCTTTTATGTCTCAACCTCCCAAGTCAATCAAACCTGCATCATCAGGGCATTCATTCTGGACACCCCGGGTCATGTCCTCGGCCACCCATATATATTCATCCTCATCGCTTCTCTCTCTCTCTCTCTCTCTCTCTTGAGTCAACTTACTCTCTCTCTCTCTCTCTCTCTCTCTCTCTCTCTCTCTCTCTCTCCGCCTTTGGCATGCGCATCGCGAGAACTCTCATCCCGTTCTCTATTTTCTCTATTATGATAGGGGTCTTCAATATTATGGTTGCATTCTTCGTTCCTCTTTTGTGCCCTAGTTTTTACTCCAATTACTGCATATCTAGAGAGGGCATCAGCTACCTTGTTAGCTTTACCTTCTATGTGATGAAAACCATTTACAGTAAACGCTAACAATCTCTCAATCTAAATCACTTGATGAGAGATCAAATCTTTTTTATAATACAAATCACGTAGGGGGCGATGATCACTTTGCAACTCAATCGACTGACCTAATAAAAAGAACTGATGCCTCTCTAGAACCCAAAGAATAGCCAAAGCCTCTCGATCGAATATACTGTAATTTGTTTCTGGCCTTTTTACCGCCCGAGAAGCAAAAGAAATGGGTCGCTCTCTGCCTTTATCATCTCGTTGAGAAACTATGCCACCAATAGCTACGCTACTCGCATCTGTTGTCACTAAAAACTGGCAATCAAATCTAGGATAAGCAAGTATTTCGTTGCTAGTTAAGGCAGCTTTCAAATGGTTAAAGGCCTTTTCTTTGTCCCCTTTCCAATTTATCACTTTTTGTTTCTTTAAAGCATCTAAGGGTCTTGCTATCTCTCCAAAACCTCTTATGAATTTACGGTAATAACCAACAAGCCCAAGGAACCCAGCTACTTCCTTAGAGGTACGTGGCCTGGGGAAATCTCTAATAGCCGCTACTTTACTGGGCCAGGGTTGGATACCTTCTGGGTTTATTATGAGACCTAAAAATTCGACCTGTTTACAGAAAAAATAGATTTGACAAATTTATATTCAAACCATCATGTCGCAATGTTTCTAAAACTTTACGAATATTATTATTATGTTCTTCGGCCGTTTTCCCTGTAATTATGATATCATCTAAATAAACAAGAACGTTATGGTCAATTAAGGGAGACAAAACCACCAGCATTACTCTAGAAAAATTATTTGGAGCATTTTTAACACCGAAAGGAAGAAAATTAAAACTTAATGATTAATCTTTTTATATTTATTGTCTTCCTGAATGGGTATTTGATAGTATCCAGGTTTTGAATCAACAGTTGTAAAATATTTGCTATCCCGTACTTTCACAAGTAATACTTCGATCAAGGGCAATAGAAATGCATTATCCTTAGTGACTGCATTCAATTTCCTATAATCAACACAATCTTAGCGAGCCATCCTTTTTCCTAACAGCTACAATTGAAAAAGCCCAGGGGGATTCGCTCTCATCGATTATCCCTTGTTCCCTTAATTTATTAATTTCCCTTTCTATCTCTCCCGTGAAATGAATGGGTATCTTATAAAGCCTTGACCTGATCGGCTCCGTTTGCCCAGTTTCAATGCTAAAGGGAAATCGATCAATCCTCTCGGGTGGCTCATCTCCAATTGCAATTACATCGGAATATTTATTGACAATGTCACTAACTACAGGCTGATATTCTGACGGACATAATTTTCACGCTTACATAATCAAATTCTGAGTGCGTTCATCTGTGCGGGCTGTAGTTGTGGCTCCCAACATCCTATTATAAGCAATTTCACATAACCCTAATTCACACACTGAATCACTTTCTAAAACAACTCTTTTATTTGACAAATTAACTCTCGTTATATGGGCTCTGTTCTCTTTGATTTCTGTCAAGCCGTCTGATATCATATGAGCCCAATTGTCATGGGGTTTAACAACTACCTTGGTTCCTTCCGCAAGAGGGTGACACCGGGTCACAGATATGTTCGTAAGGGTCTGGGGAGACAAGACTTCCCCTCTCTCAGGTACAGCTGTTACCCTACTTGAATGTCTCTCCAAGATAACACACACACTTACTGTCTCATGACTTTCTATCGGCAAAATGTACCCTCCTGCTTTTACTGTTATTGTATCTTTTTCCCAAAAAATTAAAATTTGATTATTAGAGATAAAATCTATTCCTAAGATAGCCTTGATTCCTGAAATTCCCAAGGTGAGCAAGACAAAAAAATCATGTGTAAACTTCACAGACCTCACCATGAATTTGACGATTGTTGTAAGGTTTATGTGTAGTTTATTTCCTGACGTCTCGAGAACAATGGATGCCGCTGGTTATAGTGGATTTGAGGAGAATTTTTTTTTCAATCAATGAAATACTGGCTCCCGTGTCAATCAGCGCTTGGATGGATTTATCTTGCAGGTAGATCCTAACTGCTAACATTCTCAGACGGCCATTACAAGGTATGAGGCATGGGCCAATGACCTCAGCTGCAATACCGCTGCCTCAGAGTCCTCTCCCTAGTGCTGCGGGAGTGAGGTCGGGGGTACTTATGGATGTCTCAGTGCCTGCTCGGTCACGTCTGTCGTCACTGCATCCTCGGCTACTGCTTGTGATGTCATGCTTAGGGGCATCGAACTCCCTCGTCTCCCCCTTCCTCTGTTTCCTTTTCCTCGGACGTCGGGCGGGGGGAGGTAAGCATGTGCCACAGCCCGCACGACCTGGCCAATTTTTGCTGAGCACTTTCGAGATAGATGATCGTAGGTCTGATAAGTGTAACAGCGGGGGGATCCTTGGGTGGGTCACTCCACTCGTCGGTGCCCCTCTCCCCTACAGTGCCAACATCTGAAAACTCTGCTAATCTGCTGACTGCATTCCCCGTTACCATCCTTCGGAGGTCGACTTCCTCTCATGGCTGCTAACTTCTCAGAATCGGCCCCGTTATTCCCAGTCCTTTTATTCTTCTGGCAAACTGTCTAAAATGTTTAGTATTGCACTCACTACGTTTGGTAACGAGCGATTGTCATCGAACAAATATCCACATAAATACGGGTTTACTAACCTGCGAATACGTATGTTTACGAGCAATTACCTTTTTATCGCCTTCTGGGGGATAGGCACTCTGGGTAGCAAACGAATCGCAATTCCGAAAAATACTTGTTGCAAAACTTAGAATGGACTCACATTCCCATATTTTGGGTTTGTAATTTTCTTTTAGGTCTGCCTTTCTTGCATCAGGCAAGGCATAATTCTCAATTAAGCGTTCTTTTATTTCAGTATTACTTCTTGAACTGACTTGTGGCCAACACATTACCTCCATTGCCGGAGCATCTTTCAGCAATCTAATTACTTGATTCACTTTTTCTCTTTCCGATCACCCATAAGTAGCTACTTCAAAATCTCTCAAAAACACTTCAATCGAAGGAAACCCTTCGTTAGGCTGTTGATCATCAAAAGGCCTAACACTTGCCTGGAGTTCTGGCAACTTTCGAACTAGGATTCACGTATCTTCACTCAGCTGTGCATGTGTACTTTCACTTCTTTGCGCTTGAACTTCGTCCATGTACGTCAGATTTGCTGTGGTTGCGCGCTGCTCCTGTTCTTGTTCCACTAGCAGTCTGTTAATTAACTCTTCCAACTGTTCTAACTTATTTTCCAATTCTTGTGTTTTAATTTCCTGTCTATATTCTTCACCGGGAACGCTATATCCCACTGCTCCTTCATTTTCCTCTCCTACAGCAGCAGTGTCTGCTATGTTAGTGCTTGTGTATCTCGGCATCTTGAACTTTTATTTCACCGGCTTAAAAAATGACTTCACACACAGCATACACAAACAGACGTATTTTTTTTACACCTGATACCAATACGACCTGCGTAGACAGATAATGGGACGTCGGAATATGGGTTTTTTTATTTATTAAAAAAGGTTCGTTCGTAAGTACACTATACACAACTACCCTCTCAGGTGAGGGACTTGTCAACTCGAGCGTCCACCGGCAACTAAACTCTCTTTGATAGCAAAAAGCAATCTTTGCAATGATATGCCAAAACATCGATTTTTGTGGAATACTCATGAATATTGAGTTCATTTACTTTCTTGTATATGACATCTCTGCATGAATCAGGGCACACACACACACACACACATATATATATATATATATATATACATATGTATATATATATATATATATATACATATGTATATATATATATATATATATACATATATATATATATATATATATGTATGTATATATATATATATATATATATTGTATATATATATATATGTATATATATATATATATATGTATATATATATATATATATATATAAAATAGTCAATGCCGCTATCATCATCTTTATTCGATAGCTTTTGGCATATCTTATATCATCCTCAGCCTATCTGCAATTATTGTTATGTAAAATTAATAAAATTAACAAAAATCATCCTAAGTACATAGTTGGAAAGATATACTTCCAAGAATTGCACAACTAGCTCTAAAATCAAACTAATAAAGGAACATGAAACCATATAAAAGACTTATTACCCTATATAACTATTTAAAAAACTCAATAATTAATATACCTAGTCACCCGCAGGAGGCGATGACCACCCATACAGAGCAGCAACCCACAGACCAAAGGGTTTATTGGGTCACCGGCAACTGAGCAGGTAAGCCCTCATTCAAGCTGGGTTTTGTCTTAAAAATGTATAAAGACTCTAAGATTCTCAGTTGGCTGACGTAACTATGTCTGTCTGTAATTTTTAAATTTTCCCTAGAAATGGCATGGCCAGATTTAAATGCGTGGTCATAAATAGCTGAAATTGGCTTTTTATTTAATGGTATATTGGTTCGTAGCGATCTTTCCATGTGCTCAGAAATCCTACACTGAAGCTGTCTAGATGTGCTTCCAGTGTAGCACTCATTACAGAGTGCACATTGAAAAGCGTATATGACACCGGAACACAAGGGAGTAGGCAGACTCCCCTTATATTTAAAAAAGTGAGCCAACTGAGAGCTTGTTTGTAAAAATTAGTTTTAAATCTAAATGGGGATAACACTTCCCCCACAACACTCATAACCTCTGTTCTTAGTCTCTGCGAAACATAACCATAGTACGGAAAGAAGACATTTACTTTTTCTTACTGACCGTTTGAATTGCTAAATTTTTACTGTAAATTTTACATAAAAACTTCTTGATTTGATTATAATAGAGGTTCACAGGGAACCCATTGTTAACAAAAAATTATTTTAGAAAATTTTCTCTGCATGAAACCCCAGATAAGTTGAACATACATGATAACATCTATATAACAATGTTTTTATCAAATTAATTTGGTAGATTTTTGGCTCCGAACTTAAAAAAAAGTGTTTAGTCTTGTAAAAATGTTTTTTTTTTTTTTTTTTTTTTTCAAAATACTGAAGTTTCGAAGGTATTATGTTTCCGAGAGACCAAGACATCGAGAAAAGGGAAAGAATCATCTTGTTCATTTTCTTTCGTAAATTTTGTGTTACGATGCTTTGCATTTAAATAATTTAAAAACTGGCGTACGTGATCTAAATATTTGAAAAGTAAAAACGTATCATTTACATCTCGACGATACAGAAAAGGTTTAAGTTCCACAGGACAATCACTCAACCATTTCCCTTCACAATAACATGGAAATATATTTGCCAAGGTTGGTCCACACGGCAATCTCATTGCTACTCCATCTACCTGCTCATATAACTTGTCATTAAACATGAATGTGGATGTAGTGGTAGCCAGTTCTAATAGTATTTTAAATTGTTTTTATTGAAACCCTCAAAATGTCCTCTGGGTTAGGGAAAAGTTGTTCAAGAATTATCTCCAATGTTTCTATTAAAGGAATGTTTGTGAACAAACTTTCTATGTTGGAGCTGCACATAACATAGTTACTTACATCTCCAACAGATTTTATTTATTCTACAAATTCATAAGTATTTTTTAGGGTATATTCATTTACTGTGAGAGGGGCGAACTTAGTTACTAGATGTTTTGACAGGTCATAGGAGCAGGTATTAATAGCGCTGAGAATTGGTCTCAGAGGAATCTCTCTTTTGTGAATCTTTGGGACCAGGTTGTGTTCCTGTTGCCATCATTGCTGAGGCTGTTTCGTCTGACAATACACCATCCTCCCTCCACTTACGAAGTCTGTAGTTTATTTTATTTTCCTAAGTTCAAGTGTGAATTAAGGGGTCCTCCGACACCAACTCTCTGAACTTAGACCTATCATTTAAAATATCTTCCGTTTTCCTTACATAATCAGCTTTATCCAGTATTACAACTCCATGACCTTTATCCGGTTTACTTATAATTATAGTGGAGTCTTTACCTAGATTTCTCAAGATTTCAATATCCTTAAAAAAAAAAAAAAAAAAAAAAACACCCACAGACATAGTAGCGTTAGCCAACTGAGAATCTTGGAGTCTTTATACATTTTTAAGACAAAACCCAGCTTGAATGAGGGCTTACCTGTTCAGTTGCCGGTGACCCATTGATCCCTTTGGTCTGTGGGTTGCTGCTCTGGATGGGCGGTCATCGTCTCCTGCGGGTGACAAGGTATCCTAATTATTGAGTCTTATATATAGTTATATAGTGTAATAAGTCTTTTATATGGTTTATGTTCCTTGATTAGTTTTATTTTGTAGTTAGTTGGACAATTCTTGGAAGTATATCTTCCTAACTATGTACTAAGGATGATTTTTATTAACTATTAATTTTACATAATGATAATTGCAGATAGGCTGAGGATGACATGAGTTATGTCGAAAGCTACCGAATAAAGATGATGATAGCAGCAATGACTAATTCATTTCTACTAAAATTGCGATTCCCGAGAGGAACCCAACTATCAACTATCTATCTATATATATCTATATATATCTATCTATCTATCTATCTATCTATCTATCTATCTATATATATATATATATATATATATATATATGTGTGTGTGTGTGTGTGTGTGTGTGTGTGTCTAATTACTACAGTTGTATATCTCTCGAGATAGTAATGATTTAGATGACGCCATGTGGTAAGAAATTTAAAGTATTTAGATAATATATATATGAAAACAAAATTGGTCCAGATGGTCCTGAAACATCAGAATGTTCGAGATTCGTTCAATTAATCAACAATGCCCTTGTGTATTGGCAGTAACGGAAATTTAATGAACGAATAATCTGAATTGCAAAGGATAATTCTGCAATGTAAGAGAATTCCTTGATCGAATTGGCGTTAGAGACATTGATCTGTTCAGTTAATTTAAATGGAAGTGACAAAGACACTACATTCTACTGGCTGATGAAAGGACTGCCTATCCTTTGCATTTATTTGCTTCTACACTGGCTCCTTAATTGCATTAGCTGCTTTCATGTTGCCTGAATGGTCTGATTAGCTCAAGTGCTAATATCTTCAAATAGTTTAGTAACTATGTATTCGGCTTAGATTCCTTAGTCATTCTTTTACCAGTTTATTGATGCTTAATGTAGGCTTGATCAAGTGTCACTGACTTTTTTTTTTTTTTTTTTTTTTTTGATACATTAGAAATCTGTTGATTTATAAAGATATGAATTTCTTTTTGTAGAATATAAGTAACTATATTGTTTACGGTCCGAGATTAATCTTTATTATTCAGGAATCCTTCAAAAACTACATCACTGCCAGTACCATTTCGGCCTTCAAAATATTTATCTTCCAATATAGCTATGCTGATAAATGATGTGAAGACCTTCATCTTGCCATATTTTCCTATGGCGTCTATAATCGCAATAACTGTTAGTGGTATTTTTGCGATTTATACCATTTTATGGATACTTTTATAAGTGAACATTCTTGATTTACAAGAGCCTGTCAATCTTTGAGATGTCACCTAAGTAAAAAATCTAATCTAATTAGTTTGTTGATAAGGACCGGTATCCTAATACCCAATGTTTTTCGAATAACATACCGTCTTGTTTTCACTGTTTTCTTATATGTGCACGAAGAGTGGTATCTGAAAGAGGAGATATGCTAGATATAATTTTCTAAAGAATTTATCGTTCTTATTTTCTGGTTTTTCAAATCTACGTTGTTTTGTATGTGGAGAGATGATTATTGCAATGAAACGCAGAACATTGCAAAGTATCACTTTTAGTGTCCAATACTCGAGCTTTTTTTTTTTTTTTTTTTTTTTTTTTTTTTTTTGAATATGTGGGAGTAGAGACATCACAAAACAACTCAAATACACGCAAAAAAATGATGAGAAGCTTTTAGTTGCCGAAAAGTGTTAGTCGGGGGAGGCGTAGCTAATCATGACGAAATCGATAAACTTTGTGAACAATTGAATGTGAAAGCATGCAATCACTCACACAGGGAGATTTTTTCTTTACTAAATCATAGTGTTAAACCACCATGAAGATAGTGGCTGAATGACGGATGGAAGTAACGCTTAGAAAACCTTGCACTTCGGATAACGATAGAGATTGATATGATGTCAGTATAGTGATATTTTTAACAATTGAATAAGTTAACAATAAATTGAAATCATACATCTCTTTTTTATCCAGGCAGGTAAATAGAGATTTGAGCCGATCATGATATCAAGAACATCTTCAAATAGCAATGTTAAAGTGCTTTTGAATTCTTTGGTGAAAGTGTAAGGAATGGTGCTTGCAGATATTGTACATGTGATAAAGAATCATTCCTAAAAACATTTAATAAAAGACCTTTATAAAGTCGAGTGCCAAAGATGAATTCAAAGAATATATTCTTTACTGAGTATGGAAACTGAAGTTCTAGGAATGTTTGAGTGTTTTAATTTCTATTATTGCATCCTCTTAACACTGTAAGTGGTTTCCTGCATTATCATCAATATAATTATTATTGTTGCACTCCATTTCCAATTTGTAGTCAGGAAAGACTGTATTGATCACATGAAATATTCAACCAAAATCTGAAAGGTTAAAAAATTAAAGTTCCACAAAGGTCAAAATCTGCTGCCCCAAAAATTTGAAATTTCCATTTATGGCTGATATATTTGTTGTACGGTCCCCAAATTTTGATGTAGAGGGTTTTTTTTGGGGGGATGGGGGTGGAAATTTATATCTGATGTTATTCCGAGGATTCAGGACCATTTTACTTCCGAATTTTTAATTGTCTATTTTATAATAACCACCCCCACGGGGCGAAAACTACCCTAATAAGAATAATCCAATTGAAAGTTCTGTATGTATGGTTTTTTGGGGCCAGGGAATTCATTAGTGGTGTTATTTTATAGGTTCATAAACTTTTTGCTGATATAGGGAGTGTCACATATGACTCACCACCTCCATTAACACTAGAACGACCGAGCGGTCATTTTGACCGCATTTTGATTTTCGGATGCATAGAGCTATTATAATCTTTCCCCAACAAACTTGATACTCATTGACTTTTTCTAACTTTTCGTGATATATATTGATAATAAGTTTGAATTAAAATATGCTATAATCCTTTGAGATAAATTAGGTAATACTTAGAACGACCGAACGGTCATTTTGACCGCTAGGGAGCAATACAATGGTAATTATGGTGGTGCGCCAGTCAAAACGTTTTACAGCTTGTATTCCCGGCACCTGTAAGTCTGGTGGCGTGTTATTGTTTCAGTCAGTTTCCCCTGAAGTCCTAAATGATAAACAAATCGTACTAACGCTCTTTGTTGAATGATGAAATTGTGACATATTTGTCGACACTATCTGAATCTGAGTCTGAAGGAGATCCTATGTCTGAAGATGAAGAAAACGAGTATATCCCCAATCAAGAAACTTCATCTGAATATGATGATTATCATGACGTTAGTGATAATGAAAATTAACAGTTGTAAAGTACTGTTGCTCTTTGAAACAAGAAGATATTGTAGATGTGCAAACAACTTCTACTACTATTCCGACTGGCAAGGATGGAACACGGTGGGAAGTTATAGAACAGGATCTTGTCAATGCCGGGAGAATAACCGCCCATAACATAACACGAGAAATACCGGGACCAACATCCCTTGCCAAACCTCAAGTTTTTCCTGGACAAGTTCTGAGCGCTTTCACATTATTGATAGATGACTTCATTATCAAACACATACAAAAGTGTACAGAAACTGAAGCGATAATGAAATTGAATGATGAGAATTGGAACATATCATTTGAATAGATTTATGTTACTATAGGCATTATGTATGCCAGATGAGTTCTTGCAAAAGAACAATCTGTTGAAAATCTTTGGTCAGTAAAATGGGTGCCTCCCTTTTTCAAAGAGACAATGTCAAGAGCACGTTTCAACGAAATTAGGAAATTCCTAAGATTTGACATTCGATCATCACGATCCATTCGAATGAAACTGACAAATTTGCTATGATTTTAGAAGTTTGGGACAGAATTGTGTATAATGTAACCAGTAAATCCTACATTGTAAGGATTGTAGCGCTATTTATACAAACACTCACACAATATATACATATACATATATATATATATATATATATATACATCTATGTATATATATATATATATATATATCTTTATATATATACATATATATGTATGTATATATATGTGTATATATATATATATATATACACACACACATATATATATATATATATAGATATATATATATGTATATATATGTGTATATATATATATATATACACACACATATATATATATATATAGATAATATATATATATATATATATTCATATACATATATATATATATATATATATGTGTGTATATATATGTATATATATATATATATTTATATAAATATATATATATATATATATATATATATACATATATATATATGTATATATATATATATATATATACACACATATATATATATATATACATATGTATGTATATATATATATATATATATGTATATATATATGTATATAAATATATATATATGTATATATATATATATATATATATATTTATATGTTTGTGTGTGTGTGTGTATGTGTGCATTTTCTATGTATGTGTAATAGGGTTTAGGTGAATATTGTTCATAGAATCTTCCTGTATCTTTCTGTATCCATGTTAACATTTTTTCCACATACTCCTTCAATATCAGCAGCCTCTTTAGTTATTATAGCAATTGTAATCTTCATTATTTCATTCCTTAATATTGAGTTTCCCTATTGAACAAAAATAAATGTACCCTTAAATGGCATTGGTTTAAATAAAACACAGATTGTTTATTTCATGAACAGTTCTCCGTTATCGTAAAATAATCATAAGCTACCAAAAATAAATTAGGAATTATAAATTGAAAAAAAAAAATAGCATAACTGCAATGGAAATTAATGTGCGGTCATTTTGACCGCTTGGTCGTTCTAGGGGGTTAACCATCAGTGGCCGTTCTAGTGTTAAATGCCAATAGATGGCATATTAAAATTTTGTCAAATGTATCATATGTAATGTAGGAACAAGTGGATTTCTTTTTTTGATAACTCAAACTCCTTTTAGTACCATATTCGATCTTTTAAGCGATGTTTCAACCATAGATCACACTGAATGATAAAACATTAAGAAAAATATATATTATAAAGCTAGTTCCACCAACTAGAAATATGAATAATGGTTACTTTCACAGGCGAAATCATAACTAATACTACCAACTAGAAGTTAGAAAACGTGACCTGAGATTAATTTCCATTTACTCTGTTTCTGTATCATTGTATTTGTCTATCTCCGAGTCAGAATCGTCAATGTGTTGAATTTTATTGGTGTTGAGGTCAGGTAATGTTGGGAAGCGGAATCGTAAAGATCATATGCCATTAGTTTTCTGTTTCAAGGTATTTCCTATTAAGGCTGGGTGCTTCTTGAGAGGAAAGTTCTTCATGCAGTATGTAAGGCAGTTTAGTCTCTCTTAAGTCAAAATATAGTGAATCAGCATCAGGGGGAGGTTTAGAGTATTTTTCTTTGTTTGCTTAAGTCTCTTATGAGTTCTTGCCGTAGTTCATTGGAATCCAGAAGCACAGCCCTAAATCTTTGTCAGCAAAAACTACTTCATGTCATAGAGAATATCATCATCTAAACTGGGACTGGAACCAACAGCGCTCAACAGTTCCCTAGCTTCCTCATCGTTCATTATCTATCTTCCTCTAACCATGACCTTAAAAGGCTGGTGTATGGTTGCATTCTGAGATGCAGTGAGGTGTTATGATCACTTCACTGATATTGTCTGCCACTAAATCTATACAGCTGACTTACCCATCCCTTCATTTAATATACAGATTACTTGGGAGCTTATGAGAAACTTATGTTTCTTGCACATACACATCGGTATCAGCAGTGTTTATCACAGTGTCCAGGTGGGGGTCATTTTCTCTGATCATTGAGTAAATTGTATTCATCATCGAGTCAGCTTCTTCATGAGATAAAGACAGTTGAGGCAATTCCTTATTTGAAGTAAAGTCAATGCATACTAATCCATCACAATAAATGACTTGAGGATTATTCAGTTTTCTCAGAATTGCACAATCTTTCACCATGCATTGAAGTTGTTTCTGACAGTCAGGATGAGAGAGAAATAATTATAATTCAGTTGGCCTGAGGAATTCTTAAGAGGATTTGGGGTATTTTTTACCTGTGGCTAATTGTTTATGATAACGCCTCTTGTGCTCATCGCCTTTGATGCAAGGCTGTCCATAGACATCAAAAACCATGATTATAGTAATTGCAATAGGATGAAGGCCTTAACATACTCCAGAGATATTGCCGTCATCTTTCTTAGCAAGTTCTAGGTCCTCAGCAGTAGGAATAGGTAGACACCATACCATCTGCTTGTCAACGATGCTACTGTATCCATGCAGTTCCATAACTACATTTGTCACGTTAAGCACTCTTAAAGCTTACTTTTGGCTGTTTTCCGTTTGGATCCATCAACATAGAAAATAAAGGGGCATTCATCAGTAATTCTATTGTCTAGAATCTGCTCAAGGGAGAGAGAACCAAAACCTTATACTAACTGCTAGCCCTGCTTGACACATTTGAGCATGATTTAGCGATATAGATGTGTGCTTAACCACATACATGCTCTCAGAATTATTTTTATTGTTTTGGGGTATCCTTACTGTGAAGGGTGCCTGTTTATGAAAGAGTAACTCCTGTAGCAATGCTTCTATATGCTGTGCTCCTTCCTAGATTGCTACAGAGAAATCCAGTATTGATTCATCAGAAGCAAGTATTCCAGATTGGATTGAGCGGAGATTAGGGCAATGGGTGTTGAACTAATATCCCTTGCATTTGTCTAATGCAAGGGATGATATCTGCAATGTTCCGCTCATCCTAGATCATTCTTGCTGACTGACATTCAGTATGTGTAACATCTCTTCCTTTTCTCTGTAGATTCTGTTCAAGAAGTGATTTGACTCTAGTAGCATTATTAGCATTTTCTAGCTGTAACAAAGAGCTGCTTTTCATTCTGCATGAGTTGTAACCACCCAGCCAAAAGCTTAGACCCTAAATCCATGGTTATCTCAATTCACATATCTAGAGGCATAGTTGTGAATGGGCCACTTGTAAGTGACTGAACGAAGTGGTCCTTGAAAAAGTCACTTTAATCATCAGCGAGGCTCTTCAGCATTGCACAAAAGTTTGCAAAATACCGTGGATAGTCACTGTTACTATGGGCTTTCAGACCTTTCAACATGTCGTAGATCGAGGATGAAAATTCATCATATGATTGAGTATGACATGCAAATTTATTCTGGATTAAGAGATCTGTCATTCTTAGAAATGACATCCAATACCTGCCCATTCCAGAATCTGAAGGAGTATACACAAGGGAGACTATTTCTTGAAGTATGACTGAGTCCCGTAGGGTCCTTGCAGCCTCAACCAGATGTTCCTGTGTTTCAATCAGAGGGTTTCACAGCACCTTTAGCACGTTTTCTGCATCCTCGGGTAGTTGTTTAGTAAGCATGAAATGAAATACAAACAAATGGGGATTCCCTGGTCTACTGAGACCATATATACAGAACTTTCCATTAAATTATTGTTAATAGGAGAGTTTTCGACCCCGGAGGAGCAGTTATTATAAAATCGACAATTAATAAATCAAATCGGTAATAAAATGCTCATGAATCTTGGAAATAACATCAGAAATTAATTGCCCACCCCCCCAAAAAAAAAACCTATGTCAAAATTGGGGGGCCCTAAAACGGATATCTAGACCATAATAGAAATTTCAGATGTCGGGGTCCAGCAGATTTTTCGGCCGCGCCCATGAATTCCACCCACATATTGAAGAGGTATATATTGACCAAATTTTTCTTTCAACATCCCTCATGACATTCCAATCATAAATTTAGTGCTATACTCCACGGCCACGACTATTGTTTTTTTGACCCAACTATGCTTAATAGTGTTTGTGTTTGTATTTGCTGACAAAATTGATGCTATGACTCATGGTTTATATCCGCTAAATTTACTGGTGATTCTCAAACTACATACCCTTTGAAGTAGGAGGGAATGAATTTGGCCATCCTGATAAATAAAGCAACTTAAAAAAAATTGATGAGAAATCAAGCCTATTTCAATAATTAATTATGGTTCAGACTCTTCTGGTGTAGTGAAATGGTTAATCCTACGTAATTGTGTGTTACTTGAGGTGATAGACTAGCTAATAAAGCAATGGTACCCAACATATTATAGAGGAATTCGGCCTTGAAACATAATCATCCGGCTAACAAGCCCTGTTCTTATTTTTAATGACGTTCAAATGAGAAAAAAATAATCTGAATGTGATACTTTCTGAAAGAGTAAAAGTTTAAATAATGCACAAGAGACCAGTTATTATGTTGCTGAGTTGGTTATTCCCACCTGTATTGCCATAGTAAGAACGATAAAAACAATATTTGGAAATAAAGCTGATAGTAGCATTAGCATACTAATTCATAGGGCAGCAGACAAGAAAGGAAACTGTAGGTACCTCTGTGAAAGAAAGTGAAAAGTTTGCACTTCAGATAGGTGACTCCACAAACATTGGAGGTATAATTCAACTAATGATGTTGCAGAAACTACAGCATGCAGATTGTACAGATGGTGCAGCTACCATGATTAGCTCAATTAAAGGATTTTTATCATTAGAGAAATAATCAGAAAGCAATGTGATAACAAAATATTGATTTCTTCATCTGAAGAGATGGTTGCTAAGACAGCAAACAGTGATTTGAAATGGCAAATGAACAGCATTGTGAAAATTGTGAACTTTATAAAAAGTCATCCACTGAAGTCTCATTTTCTTGATAAGCTATGCAGAGGTTGAGGCAAAAAAATTCAAATCTTTTTCTTCATACAGAAGGGAAGTATTGTCATGAATGTATGAACTCAAAAAAATTGATGCTTAAATTTTGACTCTTAAAAAGTAAGAGGATTCCTGTGACCTACTGGAAGAGGTCACATGGAGTGCAAAATTATATTACTTAGCTGACTTATTTTGAACTTTAAAGAAAATAAATTTCAACATTCAAGGTAAAACCCCGATTTTTGACTGATATACTCAGCGCAAAGAAAAACTGCAATTGTCGGTTGACAAAGTGATTAAAAGCAAATTTTACATGTTCCCACTTGTAAAAAATAGCCATGAGATCGTCCCCATAATTTCTGAGCATTTTGTAATACAGTTAAAAAATCTTTATCACTATATCCCAGACATATGCACTGAAAACTATAATTAGAAAATAAACTCATTAGTTGCATAGGTATCAACCCAATCTCATCTTACCTTTTTGGAAAAAAGCAGGTTAATGGAAATGTGTAATGATGGTGATCTGAAGTTACTGCATATGCAGCTGCCTCTATACAAAAGTATATTCATGTTGCAAAAAATCTCTGGTAGTGCTTTCCCATTTCACTACAATTCACCTATGTGAGGCTGGGATTTTCTACTCCAGTAAACATTATAAATAACAAGAAAGAAAGACTGGTGGTGACTAATAAAAAAATAAAATAAAAAAGGGTATGTTTGATTGCTAGTCAGCGCAACTTGAAATGGATCTCTCAGTCACATGAAGTTAGATTACCTTTTTGCCAATGTGTGATTGTCATGTTTGTTTTATGTTACGGAAGTTTATTTTATTTTTCTGATGTCCCTATACTAACATGGGATAATATCAATCATCTCAGAATGTTATGTACAGTTTTTATTATTCCCATTTTATGTAGTATTTTCATTACCTCCGCCAGGAGGGTATGTTTTCGGTTCGGTTTGTTTGTTTGTTTGTTTGTTTGTTTGTTTGTTTGTTTGTTTGTCTGTCTGTCTGTGGACAACGTAGAGGCCACATTTCTACACGGAATCACTTCAAACTTGGCCAAGTAGTTCCCCAATGTGTATGGAAGAACTGATTAAATTTTGGTCAAGGTCACCCCAAGGTCAAGGTCACAGGGGTCACTGGTGTCACTATGACATAAGTGGCCATATCAAGAGACAGAAATAAAGCACTGACTTTTGCATAAGCCAACAGGGAAGTCCTAGTCCAGGCGCAACCCATGGGTGATGTTCAAATTTATAAAGGTCAAAGGTCAAGGTCATATTGGTGCATTATATCAATGTCATATTAAGTATCAGTGGCAAATGAACAAAGATCACTTCAAGGTCAAAAGTCAAGCAGGTCACTTGAAGGTCAAGGTCACGTGAAGGTCAAGGTCACCTGAAGGTCAAGGTCACGTGAAGGTCAAGTACATTTGAAGATCAAGGTCACTTGAAGCCAAGGTCATGTGAAGGTCAAGGTCACGTGAAGGTCAAGGTCACTTGAAGGTCACGTGAAGGTCAAGGTCATGTGAAGGTCGAAGTCACATCAATTCATGATTCTAGGACATATGGCGCTCTAGGTCACCTTGGCGGAGGTATGTCCTCTACGAGGACCATGTCCGCGTTCAGGACTTGCTCACTTGTTTTATTTGTAATATATTGACTAATACTGATTTATGTATTCTAATCATTATTTTATGGTGTAAAAGTCAGATGTAGATAAGTTAGAGAGTTCATGAAAACAGCATTTCCACTTCTTTGAATCGTTTAATGAAGAATTAAACCAGCAAGCCCGAATCTAAATATTTCATCAAAGTTCTAGAATAGTAGTATAATACCTAGTAAGTGTTTAGATCATTGTAGAAGCTAACAATGTGCGAGTACTATTTGACCGAGTATATAAGCTGTCCAAGTCTTCTCACAGATTTACATGCAAACCAGTTCTCTGAGCATTTGTACAAAGTCTCTTGATTATTTCAAACATGTCAAAGTCTAATATAGTTTACTTGGCTTTATTCATTAAATAAATATTTGGTGTTGGAAAAGTCACAAAAAAATTATTTCCACACATATGTACTTTTAGAAGTGACCAACAGTTTAATGGAATAGCAGCCCAGAATATAAGTAAGCTGAATATATTTTAAATGAAGCATGCGACCTAATACCATGAATTAAAATTATACAGTCCATGGAAACAACATTATTTCATTAACAAGAAGTTTCTTGAATTTCAATTTAGAATTAAATGCAGTTTGCATATTTCCTAATGTGTAGGCATCGACAAGCTAGAAATCAGGCTTTTCTCCTCGCCTTCATATAATAGGGATGCTAAAGTGAAAAAATATTCGCTACAAAATTTTGAGACTCAAAATGTAAGGTTATGTTAAACATCAGGTATGGAATCTACTTTATAGGATATTGTACCAACACCTTTTATATAGAAAATTTTAAGGTAAAGACCTACATATAAAAAACTATGAAATGATAAACAGCAATAAATGCTACCAGCTGTAAGCAAAACTGGCGATACATAATCATTCAAGTATTGAAGAAATGTAACGACATACTATGGAAAGCCGATCAATTCTGAAGGATACACATATTCGGAAATAAAGATTATATCTAAGATCCTTAATGTAACTATTGATATATATATATATATATATACATATATATATATATATATATATATATATATATATATATATATATATATAGATAGATAGATAGATAGATAGATAGATAGATAGATACATAGATAGATAGATATATAGATAGATAGGTATATATATATATATATATATATATATATATGTGTGTGTGTGTGTGTGTGTTTGTGTGTGTGTGTGTGTGTATACATTAAATATATAAAATAAGTAATGTAGATCTATATGGAGGGTTCTTACCTTTATATGAATAATAATCTGGGAACAAAGTGGACCACAAAATAAAAAAAAAAGTTTAACGCCAAAACCCTGAAAAAAGGGACAAGAAATCTTTTGTCATCTATACTGGTAATACAAAATTAAACTATTCATAAATATCAAATTATGACAGAGAGGAAGCTTAATTTATAATGTAACAACACAAATGCTTTATAGATTGAGAGTTACCAAAACCGTAATTACTCTAAACATGCTTGGTACTCACAGCGCCAATCCAAACATGAAAACTGTGTTTATGGCAAATGGAAAATAATTTTGTATCCGTAATGATGAGAAATGACTGGTATCTGCACGAGAGTTCTAACAACGAGGAGTGCCAACAGTCCGGTAGACGTCAAGGAAGTATAGGATGGTGTATTTCGTGAACATTATTATTATCATTATTATTATTATTATTATTATCATTATTACTTGCTAAGCCACAACCTTAGTTGGAAAAGCAAGATGCTATAAGCCCAAGGGCTCCAACAGGGAAAATAGCCCAATGAGGAAAGGACATAAAAAAAACACCATTGTGCAGAGGCTACGGTACTACCTAAGACTAGAGAACAATGGTTTGAGGAAAGTAGACACTGAACAATTACAGTGCTGTATGTAGGATATGCCACAGCGTTTTACGTTTTTAGTTAAGTTGGCGCTACACGTTTTCTTTGTTGATGATGAGGATGAGGAGATAAGTGAGCGTCGGGATTGCCTGATGTTTGTTTTGTATTTAATTATATACTTATGTGCACTATTTTGAATTGAATATTTCTATTGAATGGAAAACTGTATACATATTTTGTTTACTTTTTTATATGAAAAAGAAGTATTGAGTTGGTACTGAAAAATATTGTATTGTTATTGTTGGCATCTGCCCAAAAGGCCGCGATTTATGCCCGCCTTGGCGCCTTTGTTCAGTTCAGCGTGGGCAGGCTCTGGAAAGCACATGGAATTTCTGCATGCTGTGGTTCTGCAGTATTTGTGGTGTGCTGAGCTGCCCAGTGTACTCATCATAGTATTAAGTGACCAGTGTTGCTGTTAGCTAGGAGGCTGAATGCATCTGGTGGTACAGCAACTTGTACCAGTGGTTATCTGAGAATTTTAGCATTAGAATCGGCGTCTGGAAAATGTAAGTTTATTTTCTATGTTAAGTGAACTTTACCTGTGGAATTACTGTATTGTATTTTAAATCATTTACATTATTTTGTATTTACATGATATTTACAGTATATATATTGTTTTACATGAATATTTACAGTATTTTTTTGTATATTTATTGCTGCTTCTGTTTGCAGCGTCAAACTCGCTGCTTTTGATGGAATATATGAACACCACAGAGGAAGAGTGTTTGACTTCACCCTTAGTAAACGCCGATATTCAGAACGTAGCTGCACTGGTGGTGCAGTGTTCTACACTGTAGCTAACCTCTTGAGAAGAAGATGAACTGTTTGGTAAAGTGTTGTTAAACGTAATAGGAAAGAGGAAAATATGTAAAGAATAGGTTAGACTATTCTGTGTATGTGTAGGCAAAGACTAAATAAGCCGTAAATGGAGAGAGGGATTCGGTAGTACTATTTGGTCCGTCAAAGGATCCAATAACTCTCTGGCAGTAGTATTTAAATGGGTAACTGGTGCCTTTGCCAACCCACTACCTTACACTCGGACTTTGTGTCGTGAAAATTAGTGACAGATATACTAGATTTGTCAGTATCCTAGTCATCTAAGTGTTCAGGAGATACGCCAGCTCCAGAATGTATAGTAGACCCCAATTGAGAGTGCTGGACAAATTAATTGATTTATAGACAATACCGCCAAGAACAGAAAATAGAACAGCAGTAAATTTATTTCAAAATCTGCCTGCTGCTTTAAAGTTAGAATGAGAGTTGTTTACTTCTACAAGTTCAGGAAGAGCTCATATCGATGTATATCTTAACGAAATATAACCAACTCTGTTTCTTTAACTCACATTCTTTGAATAGTGTAGTTAGAGCATGTGATACTTTTAACTACCTCTGCGGGAGGGATGCTTATAAATACATAAATAATACTTCAATAAACACGAACGAGATAAATCAAAATCATTCTCTTAATTTCAAAGGCCTTTATTATGAAAGTCACGTTTATCTTCATACCGTCATCCTAATCAAAGACAGGCGTTGGCATATAGAACGGTGTTCTACGTCCATAAAGTTATAAAATTAAAAGAAAGGAACACATATTCAAAACAAAGTCTGTGCGCATGCCTGAATGTTCTAAGCTAGACAGTGATCTAGAATAAAAAAATATTACATTTATCTCAAATGGGTAATGCGGCTGTATAGTCACCTCACTAATTTACATGTTATAGGTCCCAATGCCCAAGTGCGCTCCGAGTTACCTTTTATAGACACACCAAATGAGGGTTGAGGGAAAAATCCACCTAGACCAGTCTAGGTATGAGTAGCTCAACCATGAGTGTGACCTTGTTCAGTGTTCCTCGTGTATTTCCAGTGATAGAGCTGGCTCCTTGCGAGGGTGAACCATTTCCCTTGGTCTTCCAAAAAGCAAAACAGAATCCTTCACCATCATAGGTCTATAAAGCCTGAGGTACCATATCTGGATTATGAAACGTGTTTAGTTTTTCTGTATAAGGAGAGGTCTTCTCTGGTGGCTATTTACAATACAAGGAATAACACTTCTGTTCCAGAGGAATATATCAAGAATAAACCTAGTGCCTGGCATATACGATCACTGATTTAATGAAGAAAAAATTGAGAAAGGCAGTACACGGCGGACAATGACATTCTTAGACACATATATTTGAATTTTGGTCATAGAGATATAAATGAAATGCACAGAAATGATAATGCATAATTTGTAACCAAACCCCCCCCCCAAAAAAAAAAAAAAATATTTTTCATATAATGATCAATTATATCAGGCGACTACATCATTAATGATTAAGAAAAAAAAAAAAACCTGAAAAAGGTGCATATAACAGTTATCTCGGACTAAGGCTTGAGTTTTATCAGTTTTATACAAATTAAACTATGAATTATCGGATATTATTTCTTGTTTCTTTTTTGTATTTTGCAACTTTTTTTTATTTTTATTTTTTTTTACCCTAGAATTAACGAGCGTTATCCATGCTGTTTTAAATGCTGTTTCCTTATATCTTCCAGAAATATATCCCTATAATATTAACTGATAAAATCACTACAGTAAATGGTGTCATCAATTGCTTCATATATTACGGATATTTCCCTTTTGCAAATGTTATCACCTAGATTTGTGTTTATCTCAATGTTTTCATATTACTTGGACCAACAAAGCTTCAAGGCAACTGTCGTACAATATTTATGTTTTCATATTGCTTGCAAATAACTAAAGGTTCGTTCTGATTTAAACGGTATGATAATCTATTTAACGCCAACTTTTTCTTAGATATAGGCTACAATTGATCTATTTTGAAAGAGAGGGAAACGGTATTCCATGAAACTTTTTATGTTCTATGAGTATTCATTACTGTATTCGAGACATATTCACTTAAATCGATATTACAAGCTACTCTACAGTTTTTTTTTACTTTATTTGCTTTAGAGTTACTGATAAACTATGAGTAAATTAATATCATGGACTTACTCTTTGAAATATACCAATTTTCCCTTCTAAATATTTCTTCGACCCAGAATATTTTATTGACCAAGCAATTGCCTCTAGCATTGCTTGAACAGCGAGTTGGACATTCATTATTTGGATACCTTGATCTTCATTTTGTTTAAAAGACAATTTGTTGACTTTTTTTTTAGGTCCAGGGCATTTGAAAGATAATTTTTCAAATACAGATGCTTTTTAAAGTTAGTATAGAACGGTTATTCATAGTTGAAAGTTTCTACAGAATCGATGATAAAAAGATAAAATTTCTAATAAATTTCACCAGACGATGAGGATCACGCAACACAATGATATAGAGAATACAATTGATGTTTCATCAATCTAAAGACGTTCACATATACTTAAAGCTGCGTAATGCAGTAAAGTATTGAACACTTGGCTCAAAAGAGAGCGCAGGTACTTGCTGACTTATGATAAATGCGAAAGGTAATGGGAAAGTAATTTTTTTTTTCACTTGAAATACATAGCGTTACAGATTTGATAAATCATTTTCCAATATTTATTGTGATTACGTTTTCATATATTTGTCCATAAGAGGAGAAGTATTATTAGATTATGTAACCTCTTAATGCATACTTAGTAACCAAGTTTTTACTTTTATGCCTGTCCTCCGATAGCTTGAAGTCTAAATGAAAGGTGCATTATTCATCGATAGTTAGTTATTAATGTAAAAGTTGATACATGGCGTCGTTCTTTATATTTATTTTAGTGTTTCTATGTGATTCGTTATTTTTTTACCTAAAAAGTGTATATGCTTAGTGAGTAATTATTGTGATCCTTGTCACGTTTCTGTTAATACCAACACTTTCAAAATGGTGAGTATAGACATAATCAGATCCATGATATACAGTTTCCTTACATAATTATATTAATCTTTTCAAGGTTTGTTATTTTATGGGAGGGAACGAAAATGTATGATATTTCTTTGTGACTAAATTTCCTTTCGAGCTATTTACAGCCACAAACAGTGAAGTACTAAATAAGGTACGCCACAGACTTTATTCATCACTGAACAAACAACAACCTGCCTCAAAGTAAAAAAACAACACAACGAACTGTGTTGAAGAAGGTGGAACTTCCACGGCAGCTGTGACTCATTAAAGTTAGTTTATTTTAAATTCATGCTTCAACTGACTGCTGCCCACACCTGTCAAATTATTGCCTGTGTTGACGATCCAGAGCCTTGTATTCTCTCTAGTGTCTGCTAATTTTGCTATATATAAGAAAGGTTTAGTTACCACTACGTCCCTAAGATATTTTATTTACTGTGTATAAAGTGTAGGCCTATACCATGGGATTTTATGCGCCTGAGCTTGTGCATAATATTGTTCATAGTAAAATTTTTGTAGCAACAAATGCATTATATTTAGTGATGAATGTAAGGAGGTCGCACAGTAATTTCAATGGCCGTCAATCAGTTTGTCTATATGCCCTTACGTTTAGTAGTGTTCAAAGACTTAACGTTGGATAATTCCAATGTCTTTGAAGATAAGGATTTTAATTTATATACTAATTACCTATGGCTGATGGGAATCTAATAATTTATGTACTGAATAGGAATGCCAAAGGAGAGGTTATATTTAGAGGTCAAAGTCCTGATAAGAATTCGAAGCCAGACATATATTCCAAACTTAACCTTTGACATGTCACTTTGTACATTGAGCTAAAGATACTACAAAGAAGTCGAGAGGTTAATTGGAACTTATTGTAAATCGTTTAAGATTTTTGTTTGACGTACAAATTCCACTAATAAAGGAATAAAGGTCAATATCAAGCAAGGGAAATTTCAGACTTTATGCCCATGATTACTGTTCAGGCCAAGGTCTATAGACTTAATCTATAGACCTTGGGTCAGGCCATCTCTTAATGGACATGTAGGTCAGTCTTTCTGGTGCTCATTACATTTTCGTGCATTCACCAAGGTCAAGAAGTCATAAGAGCTATATTCCTTATTATAAGAAAGATTTTAATTCATATTTGCCCATCTCTTGGTAATCCGAACTCAAATAGTGTGATAAAAGATATCCTTGATAGTTTAAGGGCAAAATAAAGGTTACCCTTTGCCATCACTTTTTCGATAAAAGAAATAAAAACTTCATACTTGACATTATATTCTACTGATGCAGTTAACACGCGGAGGTCGTAGCTACTGGACTATGTGAGTTTGACTTTACACACACACACTGATTTCACGGAGATCAGAGGTCACAACCACGTCACAACACCCAAAGATCACTAGACCCTGGCGGGTGTGGTTAGCCTTGCAAGTTCCTGAGCTTGAAGATGCTTGTTTAATTCAGTATTAATCCTGGTTTAATTCAGATTCAGCCTAGAGAGCAGAACAGAGGACCTAGGCATGCATAGTATTTTATTTTTTTTTTTTATTTATTTATTTTTTTTTTTTACAAGAGCTTGCGTGTATAATTGAGTGTTGGAATAATCTTGTACACATCCTGTATCTCAGCAGAGGGGAGGGGACGAAGGCAAGCTTAAGCCACAGCAGCTTAAGACCAAAAGTCAGTACCCATAAGGAAGCCGAAGGAAAATCAGTTGAAGACAAAACCTCTGTGCGAGTTTGACTTTTTTACTTCATATACACTCCACCTGAAAGGTTAAAGTGAAACTAAAGAGTTAAATGTTAAATAGGAATTTGCTCTTTTCTGAGCATTAATAAAAATCATATTTAGTGGTTTATTATTATTATTATTATTATTATTATTATTATTATTATTATTATTTACTTTTTTTACCTCCGGTTTTATTAGCTCTTCAATCCTCACTACCTCCCTTTTACATCCACCTACTCTATTCCCCCACTCTTTTGCTACAACTAATTTTCCTTCCACCAAAAAATGATCAGACATACCGTTAGCCATACCCCTAAACACGTGCACGTCTTTCAATCTTCCAAACATTCTTTTAGTTATCAACACATAATCCATTAAATGCCCTTTCTACTACTCTTCCATTTGCCACTCTTACCCATGTATACTTATTTTTATCTTTCTATTTAAAGAAGCTAGCACTTATTACCATCTCTTGTTCAACACACATGTCTACCAGTCTCTTACCACTCTCATTTTCACCTGGTACGCCATACTTCCCAATGACACCTTCTACCTCTCCAGCGCCCACTCTAGCATTTAAGTCACCCATAACAACTACATAATTCCTTCTACCCAGTCCTTCTACACACCTAGTTAATTCATTCCAGAACTCATTCCGCTCTTCTTCACTTTTCTCACTACCTGGCCCATACGCACTGACAAACGCCCAACATTCCCTACCCAACCTACCCCTTACCCACATTAACCTAGATGATATCTCCGTCCATTCCACTACTTTACCTGTCATCCATTCACTCAGCAATAACGCCACACCCTCTCTCGCTCTTCCCCTTTCAATCCCAGACACTCTACCAGACATTTCACCAAACATCACTTCACCTTTTCCTTTCATCTTTGTCTCACACAAGGCCAATACATCCATCCTTCTACTTCTAAACATACTTCCAATCTCACATCTTTTACTCTCTATCGTACTACATCCACGCACATTCAAACACCCCAAAACTAGAGTGCGGGGAGCAGTCACTCTCCCCCCAGCTCCATCTCCTTGTCGATGTCTCGCAAGAATTTTATACAGGAGAGGGGGTTCCCAGCCCCCTCGTCCCGTCCCTTTTAGTCGCCTCTTACGACACGCAGGGATAACGTTGGCGCTATTCTGATTTTTATATGCCCCCGCGGTCACAGGGGGCAGGAAAGGTTGAAAATGGCATATGACGAGGTGAGAGTAAGAGAAACTAGTAATTTAGAGGAGGAGTGGAAGTTAGTAAAAGAAAATTTTATTGGGATTGCAAGTGATGTATGTGGCAAGAAGGTTGTTGGAGGCAGCATGAGGAAGGGCAGTGAATGGTGGAATGAAGGAGTGAAGGTAAAAGTGGAAGAGAAAAAGAGGGTTTTTGAAGAATGGCTGCAGAGTAATAGTATAGAGAAGTATGAAAAATATAGAGAAAAAATGTGGAAGTAAAGCGCAAGGTACATGAGGCAAAGAGGGCAGCTGACCTGAGGTGGGGTCAGGGATTGAGTCAGTCATGTGAAGAGAATAAGAAGAAGTTTTGGAAAGAAGTGAAGAGAGTAAGGAAGGCTGGCGCAAGAATTGAAGAGACAGTGAAAGATGGAAATGGAAGGTTGTTAAAAGGAGAGGAGGCAAGGAAAAGGTGGGCGGAATATTTTGAAAGTTTGCTGAATGTTGAGGATAATAGGGAGGCAGATATAATTGCTGTTCCAGGTGTTGAGGTGCCAGTGATGGGAGATGAGAATGAGAGAGAGATTACAATAGATGAAGTGAGGAGAGCACTAGATGAAACGAGAGTAGGAAAAGCATCTGGTATGGATGGTGTGAAAGCTGAGATATTGAAGGAAGGGGGTGCGACTGTACTTGAATGGTTGGTGAGATTGTTTAATATGTATTTTGTGTTGTCAATGGTACCAGTAGATTGGGTTTGTGCATGTATTGTACCACTATATAAGGGTAAGGGAGATGTGCATGAGTGTTGTAATTCAAGAGGTATTAGTTTGTTGAGTGTAGTTGGAAAAGTGTATGGTTGAGTATTGATTAATAGGATTAAGGGTAAAACAGAGAATGCAATCTTGGAAGTACAGGGTGGTTTTAGAAGAGGTAGGGGGTTGTATGAATCAGATTTTTACAGTTAGGCAGATATGCGAGAAATATTTAGCAAAAGGTAAGGAGGTGTATGTTGCGTTTATGGATCTGGAGAAAGCATATGATAGAGTTGATAGGGAAGCAATGTGGAATGTGATGAGGTTATATGGAGTTGGTGGAAGGTTGGTGCAAACAGTGAAAAGTTTCTACAAAGGTAGTGAAGCATGTGTTAGAATAGGAAATGAAGCGAGTGATTGGTTTCCGGTGAGAGTGGGGCTGAGACAGGGATGTGTGATGTCGCTGTGGTTGTTTAACTTGTATGTTGATGGAGTGGTGAGAGAGGTGAATGCTCCAGTGCTTGGACGAGGATTAAAACTGGTAGGCGAGAATGACCATGAATGGGAGGTAAATCAGTTGTTGTTTGCGGATGATACTGTACTGGTAGCAGACACAGAAGAGAAGCTTGACCGACTAGTGACAGAATTTGGAAAGGTGTGTGAGAGAAGGAAGTTGAGAGTTAATGTGGGTAAGAGTAAGGTTATGAGATGTACGAGAAGGGAAGGTGGTGCAAGGTTGAATGTCATGTTGAATGGAGAGTTACTTGAGGAGGTGGATCAGTTTAAGTACTTGGGGTCATTTGTTGCAGCAAATGGTGGAGTGGAAGCAGATGTACGTCAGAGAGTGAATGAAGTTTGCAAAGTGTTGGGGGCAGTTAAGGGAGTAGTAAAAAATAGAGGATTGGGCATGAATGTAAAGAGAGTTCTATATGAGAAAGTGATTGTACCAACTGTGATGTATGGATTGGAGTTGTGGGGAATGAAAGTGATGGAGAGACAGAAATTGAATGTGTTTGAGATGAAGTATGGCTGGTGTATCTCGAGTAGATAGGGTTAGGAACGAAGTGGTGAGGGAGAGAACGGGTGTAAGAAATGAGTTAGCGGCTAGAGTGGATATGAATGTGTTGAGGTGGTTTGGCCATGTTGAGAGAATGGAAAATGGTTGTCTGCTAAAGAAGGTGATGAATGCAAGAGTTGATGGGAGAAGTACAAGAGGAAGGCCAAGGTTTGGGTGGATGGATGGAGTGAAGAAAGCTCTGGGTGATAGGAGGATAGATGTGAGAGAGGCAAGAGAGCGTGCTAGAAATAGGAATGAATGGCGTGCGATTGTGACGCAGTTCCAGTAGGCCCTGCTGCTTCCTCCGGTGCCTTAGATGACCGCGGAGGTAGCAGCAGTAGGGGAGTCAGCATTATGAAGCTTCATCTATGGTGGAAATGTGGGAGGTTGGGCTGTGGCACCCTAGCAGTATCAGCTGAACTCGGTTGAGTCCCTGATTAGGCTGAAGGAACATAGAGAGTAGAGGTCCCCTTTTTGTTTTGTTTCATTGTTGGTTTCGGCTACCCCTCAAAATTGGGGGAAGTGCCTTGGTATATGGTTGGATTATTATTATTATTGACACTTGGTCATTCAATTGTCCCTCTGAAATATTTTATAATGTGTTGAACTAATGTACTGGACATGTGTTCCTATATGTAATTTGACAAATATTTCCCCATAACAATGATATAAAAGAATTCTATCTAATAGAAGAGGGATCAACAATAGGGTAGTTATGACATCATTAGGGACGTGATTATAGAGTCAAAAATTGATCTATTAAACTGGCACTTTCTCTGGCCCTATAACATTTGCATGCATTTAGGGAATAGGAAGTTTTATGATTTCACGTTTTAAGTACAGGTAGTAGGTTGACCAAGGCACCAGCCATCCATTGAGATACTACTGCTGAGAATTATTGGGTCCTTTGACTGGCCAGACAATACTGCGCTGGATCCCTCTCTCTGGTTACGGCTCATTTCCTGGTTGAAGGCACATATATAAAATAGTCTGGCCCATTCTTTACACATTCTCCTCTCTCTTCATACTCTTGACAACACTGAAATTACCAAGCAATTCTTCTTTTTTCAAGAAGGTTATTATTGCACAGTAATTGTTCAATGGCTAATTTACTATTGGTGAGGGTAGAGGAGACTCTTTAGCTATGGTAATCAGCTCTTCTAGGCGAAGGACACTCCAAAATCAAACAATTGTTCTCTAGTCATGGGTGGTGCTATAGCCCATGTACCATGGTCTTCCACTGTCTTGGGTTAGAGATCTCTTACTTGAGGGTGCAGTCGGGCACACTATTCTATCTTGTTTCTCTTCCTCTTATTATTCTGAAGTTTCGACCCTCTTATTATTTTCAAGTTTTTATAGTTTATATGTGAATGCTTTGCTTTAATGTTGTTATTGTTCTTAAACTTCCCTTTTAATGTTTCCTTATTTTCTTTCCTCACTGGGCAATTTTTCATGTTGGAGCCCTTGCTCTTTAATCATCCTGCTTTTCCAACTAGGGTCGTTGCTTAGCAAGTAATAATAATAATAATAATAATAATAATAATAATAATAATAATAATGATAATAATAATAATAATAATAATAATATACAAGTTGAGATTGATTTGGGGTTACTAGAGTTGAAGAAAAAATACTCACTAGGGGAAAAAATAAGCCTGGAACAGCTTGCAACTGATTCTCCTAAAGTATGGGGAGTTTTAAATTATGTCCTGGATCATGGTATGACATCAATATGCACCTGTGGCTGACATATTGGTCTTTGTAATTGAGTATTTTTTCTATAGATGATGAGTGAAAGACATTTTTCTATAATCTTGTTAGGAGTAATATGATCAGCAGACTATTGCAGTTATGCGAGTGATCTGCAGTACAGTAACTCTGTTAAGGTGCGATTAGATTGTAGAGGTTTTTCCGAGAGTTGCTCTCAGACAGCTGCTCTATGGAATGTAAACAGGCTGTAGAGGACTCTCCGAGATTTTCTCTCTACTCTCGCGAGTGTTTCTCTTCTCTCGCGCATGCTACAGTCTAAACACTCTAGACAGCACGCTCGTAGAGCTAGGTTGTAGCTCTCCACTCTCTCCAGAGAATATTCAGATCTCTGAAAGTTTTTGTTACTCTCGCGAGAGAACATGTGCCAAAAAAGTGGAATAAAGACCAAACAATTGCATTAATTCAGCAATACGAGAAATTTCCTGAACTGTGGAATGTGACTTTGCTTGAGTACAGAAACAAAGAGCTGAAAATTAGTAAAATTAAAGGAATAGCCGAAAACTTGGGAATTAGCAAAAAAGAAATTACAAGGAAATGGCACAATATCCGGAGTCTAATGTGTACTGAAGCTACAAAATTAAAGAAGAAAAAATATGGGAGTAGAGCTGAAGAAAGAATTAGTGTAAAAAAAAAAATAAGAAATAAAAAAAAACACTACCCACAAACACACACACACACACACGCACTTCAATACCCGTTATTTTTAACGAGCACGTGCACTAGATTATTTGTTGTTATTATTTGAAAAAAAAAATATATTAGATATATTTAATTCAAATAAATGCTTAAAATTTACATATTTAATCTAAATATTTGAATTTAATGGGAACGTGTAGTAGATTATTTGTGTTATTATTACTAAAAATAAAAATATTAAATACATTTAATTTAAATAAATGATTAAAATTTAAATATTTAATTTAAATATTTGGATTTAACGGGCACGTGCACTAGTTACTTTGTATTTATATGTTATGCTTTCTTATCCTAACCTACCCTCCCTCACTTACTGCTCACTCCAGCATTTTTTTTGTGTTTACACAGTGTTATATAAAACTCTTTATTTCTTCAGGAACTGCCTAGCTCTGAATTTATCTGGAAACGGGAATCAACTAGAGCAATCTGAAAGTATTAATTTGGAAATAGGAACCCCCAAACATACGAAGTTCTTATAGCTCGATGTATCTTCCTCAAACAATTTTCTAAATAATTTTGCATGTGCTTCATCTTCTCCCCTTTTGCTTATCCATTTTCAGACCCACATACTTCTTTTCCTTTTCTTTTTCACTTCATTCATAATTATTAATGCAGCAGCAACACGGTACTTTTGAGACATGTTCTCTCAACCCTCGCTAGTCGTCGACTGAAACTGGCTCCAGTGTAAATAGATGCGCGAGAAATCTTACCCGACTCTCAGACACTTTCTCTCGCGACACTCACTCACAGCTCTCGGAGAGAAAAACTTGCTGGTAGTATAAACACGCTGTAGAGAAAGTCGCGCGAGAGTAGCCGTCTCTCGGGAGAGTTTACTCTCCAGTCTAATCGCACCTTTAAGGGTAGTGTGACGAGCCGAGAGAAGGTTGTGACTCAAAGGCAGGCTGAAAGCAACTGAGTAATTTATTATAGAACACTCTCCTTTATATACAAAACCTCAAGGTAACAGGAAATTTCATGTTCGAAAAACAGAAAATGTTACAGAGGAAAACCGCAGACATGTTTATTCTGGTTCTTTTTAGTGCGAGGGAAGAGCGAAGAAAAAAGCATAATATATACGAAATGAATTATGTACGATCGTGTGACACACGGTTGGTACACTAGCAAAGCTATTTGTTTAAATTTGTCATATTTTGTGCGAAGTTCAGTATTTTCTAAATTCATTCAAACCACTTCTGTTGTACACAAGAATTTTGGTATTTCGCGTGATCTGTTCGATTTGGTAACACATTCTCCATCCCATCAGCTTGTTTGAATCAGAGAGAGAGAGAGAGAGAGAGAGAGAGAGAGAGAGAGAGAGAGAGAGAGAGTTAACCATATTATCATAATGGCATACAGGACACGCATTACAGACGTAATTAAACTATCAAACTGGCAATTTCTCTGGACTTCTTACGTTTGTGCGCATTTAGGAATAAGAAGAGTTGCGATTGCACGTGTTAAGTAATTTTTTTTTTTTTCATTTGTTTAGTCATATTTTGCCAAACTATCCTTCATTGTATCAGATGTATTCATCTGAAATAAGGTACTTTAGCCTAAATAGTTCTCTCTTTTAGTCCTAAATCGACAGCATGGAATTTACACTATCAGAAACCGAGAGAGGAAACATCCTTGATTCGCGATGTATTAACATATTCCCCTTGTGTACAAAGAGAAATCTTGAATTTAAACCCAGTCTCGTTCACATTGATTTTGAAGTAGGTATGCATAATGCATTCATGTCTGTATTCCTAAATGTAAAAATAAAGTGTTGTTAATATTCTTCCTGAAAGTGGAGAGGAAATGACAATTGAAAAGAAAGAAAAGACCCAAAATATGTTTCATTATTTATATGTTGAACTGGGCGAAATACATTCGAAAACTCTTTCAGAATTCTGTCCGAGTCCCCGCCGGAAGAATCATTCAGATACATAGAGATGCTTTCAAGCTAAGTTTGGAAGAATTATGTAAAGGCTACCTATTGGAAAATCACGAACGGCGCAAGACAGGAAAACTTTGGCATAAATTTCTAGTTTAATTTTCCAACGCTCTTAGTTACATAATCTAAGTAACGATATCGATGTTTGTATATTTTTGTTAAAAACACCATAAAATGCAAAACTGATCTATTTTAACTTTGTTATTAACATAATTGTAAGAAATTATTCTAAGAGCAGTATTTCATATAAGTCGGGTTACATCCCGATTGAAAAAGTAGAATCCTACAAGGCCAAAGGCTCACCCAGGATAAGGATAGAAAATAAGGTAATAACGAATAAACTATATATAAATCGTGAACAAAAATTAATAAATATATATATATATATATATATATATATATATATATATATATATATATATATATATATATATATATATATATATATATATATATATATATATATATATATATGTGTGTGTGTGTGTGTGTGTGTGTGTGTGTGTGTGTGTGTGTGTGTAGCAACGTAAAAATAGATCAGCCAAATATAAACTATTAAACTAGACTGAGTACAATGGAGGATCTGAATTATGAAAAATCTTTTGTAACAGGCATAGAGAGCTATCCGAATGATGGTGCCAGAGATTTATATCCAGATAAGGAATAAGAACTTTAATAGAGACCAAAAATTTCTATCCAACAAATTAATATGAGGTTCAGCAGCTGAAGACCAGACAGGAGAAAATACTCGGAACAAATGTAGAATGAATGAATCAAAATCTTTCCCAAGTACGGGTAGCCCTGACTTATAAAGCTTGGTTGATCAGCGAGTTTTACTATTATAAAATTTCCTCCATTTGTTAATAAATAAATTGTTAGCCATCTTCAGCTGCTGCTTTGCTTTTCATAGATTTTAATGCATTCTTTACTTCTCCTACTGTTACTTTTTGAACCATTTTATGGGTTTTATCATTTCTATTGGTAAAGTTATTTCCTATATGATTGATGTAGTGCATTCTAAAGAAATATTCCGCAATTTTTATTGCTCCATCTACTTTGTTGATATTTATTTTCCATTTTCATTCTTTAAAACAAATGACTGTTGATGCCCTGTTCCAAGAGTTCTTTTTACTAAATTTTAGTCCGATTGTGTTTATTTTTCAGTTTGTTTATTGTTTTGGATATTCTACTAATCTTATTTCAACTCTTTCAGAATTAATCTTATTTCAACTCTTTCAGAATTAATCTCATTTCCAATCTTTTCTCTATTAGGTTTTTTTATTTTACAATAGGGTTCCTTGATCTTTTTTCGGTAATTTTTTACCTATCTCTTATGCTCATTCTAATACAAATTTTGTTAGATTACTATTCATATCTTCTTTATCTGTTTCTATTTCATCATTTAGCTGGGAGTACCAATTTTGTATTGATAAATTAAACTCATTAGATTCTTCTCTTATTACAGCAGTGTTTGATAGGGTTTACCAGAATTGAATCCTAATGTAGCTCCTATTCTTTTCCCAAATTTTAATTTGATGGCGTGAATAGGTCCTTTTCGATAAATTGCCTCTTCCGTTTCCTGTCTCTTCGTAAACTTTAATAAAACTCTTTCTTTGATAGTCATATTCCAAGAGACCTGCCATGGGTATATTTTTTTGATAAAATCCGAGTGGGAGGATCTTCCTCAAAGCGTATGTTAAATCTTCGTTAATGCTGGAGACCATATACTCAACATCAGTGGATAGAATACTTATTCGTGGTTTGTAAATTTCCTCAGTAGCTGAAGTTATGGTGGGTTCCCCACCTAAGGATATCCGCGCTTTTGTTACTATTATTTCTATCCCTGAATCGAGTTCACCACTAACAAGCCCATAAATTTCATTAGGGTAATGGATATTAACAAAGGCTACTTCATGCTCCAAATTATGATCTAATTTTATACTATTTTGTAGCTTGTTTGTAAAACTACCCGCATTATTTTTAGGGAATATATCCCTATTTCCGAGAGATGTCAGAGTTACTATATGACTTTCTCCAGCCATAGCGTGCAACTGTAGTTAAGATGAGACGGGGATATATAAACCAAATTTACGTAAGATTTTTTGATTAAAGAAGCTTCTATTACATAATTATTCTCATTCGCAAATGAGAAGAACATTCAACTCGAAGATAAAAATACAAAAGGGTGAACATTGCACAGTAATATTTTTGTTTTTAACATATGAACAAATTCACATGAATAAAATGAGAAAACCAGTACATTTAAATACCGCCCCTATTACATAATTATTCTCCTTCCCAGAATGAGAAGAGCGTTTAACTCGAAGATAAAAAAATACAAAGGGTGAACATTACACAGGTGTTTTTTTTTTTTTTTTTTTTATAACATATGAACAAATTTACATGGATAAATGAGAAAACAAGTACATTTAAATATCACCACTATTACCTATTTATTCTCTTTCTCAGAATGAGAAGAACGTTTAATTCGAAGATAAAAAATACAAAAGGATGGATCTTACACAGTAAATATTATTATTTATAACATCACAAATTCATTTGGATAAAGTAGATTCTTTTTTTTTTTTAAATAAAAAAATAAGCAAATTACATTAAAATATCACAACCAGGCAAAAAATCTTCAGATGCAACAAAGGAAAACCTTTCCAAGTTATCCAATTCGGGAGGCAACAGACATTTTTCGCTTGCCAGCAAAATAATCTGTTTACCTTTACCAGCCAGCCTCTTACCCAAGTTCACCAAATCTGGAAAATAGTGTAATATCCATACACTATCAGCACGATCAGACCTCCCAATTCCAATGGGGATGGCGTATATATTTACGCTCTCATTTCCTTTCTCCGGGGCAAACTCTTCCAATTCGTGTAGACACCTCTTAAAGTTAAAAACACGCGCCTCAGTTGTATCATTCTTCAAGTTTGAAGCGAAATGCGAATCCCTTGAAGACGTCACATACGATCTAAGTTTTCCATCGGCATCATTATCATATGCATACCCGTAATTAAACTGCGTTATCAACGTGGCTACATACGGTACACTCGCGGTGGGAAAACTCGGTGGTTTCCGAAAGATGACACTTCCAACGGGATGACGGTCTTCGCAAATGCATCGATTTAAATTAAAGAGCCTTCTTCGACAGTTCACGATATCGCTGTAGGGGTAGGCTTTATATGTTTGCGCCGCAAGTCCATAGGATACGACGCCGATGGAATTGCCCCCCACCACCAAACACACATTCCCCTTTCTTAGAAGTGGCTCCGTAAAGTCGACGATGCTTAGTTTTAGCAGCGAGGACTGCATCGTGCTGGGATCGTGTTGTAAACTGATCATGTAACCTAAACTAACTAAGACCATAACTAAAGTACTTAAACCCCGCCCCCTTTACACGCCTTCCGAGCATGACATGCAAAGACGTGTATTTCGCATAGACTTAGCGGTGTGCATTTATTCCTAATAAGGAACTCACCGCAGTTTACCGTTTACTTTTTTTTTTCTTTATTTCCCTCTCTTATTCTCTCCCATTTTCCTTTAATTCCATACATCTACATCCGAGCTTTTGCATCCTTTATATATGTATAGGGCACTCTCACTGTATCTAATAGGGTTTTATAAAAAGGCGCATCCTCTTCCTCAATACCACCCGTTTGCTGAATTAATTTCTTATGCAGGTCTATTAAATTTAAACGGTAGATGGGTTTCCTCAGGTTCCCTCTATCATCCCACTCGACATCGTCCTGGCTTTTGAAAAATTTAAGGAAAGCGAGGGCGTACCTTCTGTTGGTGGGGGATAATTTTACGTCAATTATATTCTCCTAAGGGGGATTGCAGTAAGCCCATGGCGTGGGGAGGGGGAGAGGATCACACGCGCCTTTCTCGCCCGATTCGTTTTGTTTCCTTCACTTTGGTTCATTTTCCAACTTACACTTCATTGTTTGTATCATTTTGGCTAAATTTTGGAGCAAATCTTTATCACTCCCTCCACCCTGCTGGTTATCCCCCCTTCCATTTTCCTCTGCATTTTGCTTAGTGTTTTGAACACTTATATCTCCGGCGTCTTGGTGGTAATTAGACCCTTCTACCATCTTTCACGGTACCAGACAGTATTCTCTCATTTCCCTAATAAACCCCTAATTAGACTCGCCGTGAGAGGAAGAAGGACTGAAAGTATGGCGCCTCTTCTCTGCGATGATAAGATTTTTCCTTTCTCTTTTTTCGGTGTCTTTTTCCGAGCTACCGTCCTTATTTCGCCCCTATATTTTTTTACCTTTTCTATTGCTTTACAATTGCGAGTTAGATTTTCCTTCAAAAAGTTAGCGAAGATCTCTGATAAACAGTCGAGATGCGTTCTCAGTAGCAAAGGAATTAATTCAGCCCTTTTTTTCTGGGAGAGGTTATTCAAGAAGAGAAGAAAATCCCCATGTTTGTGTATGTGCGATTTCATTTCCAAGGTTCCCCCGACAGCCTTTCGACATCTTTACTATCTACCCCCGTGTTAAAACTCGGAGGGTAACCCCTCCACGCTACGAGATACTTGACTTTACCCTTCGTAACTTTCTCTTTGATAATTTCAATAGGGAAAGTTTCTGGTATGGCTGTGGGTATTAGTTCCGATTTACAAAAAATACCCTAAATTTTTTCACCAGCAAGATCCTCCAGATAATAAGTCAAAGGAGCCTGTCTCCGGTCCACGCACTGAATTTTGAATATTTCTAACATATTTTGAATTCTATACCCACGGTGGAATACCGACTGACGGAGCCCACTTGCAATGTCTGTCCTACTGCTAACGCCTTACTATTGTGTTTCGATGTAAAGATGCTTGATTTATACATTAGCCGAAATTATCGCTTAATGATTTCTGGGTTTGTATATGCATGAACTTCGAGGGGGGACACTCCCCCTCCCAACCCTCTGTGTGGGGACCTATTATAGTCTTTTACGAGTTCAGGGAGGACATCAAGATACGCAAGAGTATTTCTCAGAGTTAAATGTTTACATATATTGTGCTTTAGAGTACATATAGCACGTTCTGCAATGGCGGCTTTGATTTCATACGAGGAAACGCTGTAGAGTTTTATATGTTCTTCTTTTAGGTACTTGATCGTAAGTTTGTTATAAAATTCCTACCACCTATCAGTAAGGATCCGACTAACGGCCTTAAATTGAGGTAGAGAAAGGATTGCTTTTAGATCTATTAACAGAGTCTGCGCCTTCTTGTTTCTAAGAGGAACGACCTTGAGGTAACAGGAGAAAATATCTATGCAAATCAGAAGGTAGTTTACGCCTTTGTTGAATTTAGATAAACGTCGCATATCGGTGAGATCGCAGCTGATGATAGCTTTTAGAGCTGGAGCCTCCATTTGACGTCTGGGGAATTTTTTTCTCGTAAGCGTATGAAGAGTATGGGCATCTTTCGTGGTCAAATAGTCTTTTACGTCATTTATGGTAATTCGCGCGTCTAAAGCTCTGGCGGTTCTGTAAATGGAATCAATACCTCCCAAACTCGATGGGCGGGAATAGTTTTCATATACCGTTTCTAAAATCTTCCTCTTTACGTCTCCCATTCTCCAAAAACAACCTCGCACGAGGAACTCCCCGCTATATTTGTCCTCAACTGGAGTTCGCTAGGAGTATTTAAACTTAAATCAACCAGCAAATGGGAAAAAGGTTTATTCATAACAGCCTTTTTATAAACATTCACAAATTTCTTTGATAAAGGAGAACCAAATATTTGCCTTCCTAATAACTCGACTTGCGATATATCCCTCGTTCTCAGCAATAGCATATGGGAGGCAGTTTATACTTATATTTCTGGCGTATTTTCCCCTGTAAAACATATTTTGCGTAATAAATATAGCAGAGATATTTTTATGACGTCCTTTAGTAAAGACATCCACAACAATTTTGTCCTGTACAGCCTCGAGAAATATATCATCGAGGATATATAAAATAGAATACGGGCCAGCTTCCGTATCTATCTCACTTATGGGGTCTACGATATTTGCAAAGAGGGAGAGTTTTGGTCCTATTACTGGATGCGATTTCAAAATATGTTGATCCACGCCACACATAGTAATGTGCATAAACTTACTTTCATATTTTACTATTATTTTTTCTATATGGTAGGATTTACCCGAGTTGGAGAAACCAGATACAATTATACGTGCTGGCTCTCTAATTAGGTCCAAATCTGTAGCTTTAAAGCACTTGTACATTTTAACTAAACCTCTAGCTGACTGAAAGGTATTATAAATGTGTGCTCATATAAGTACCGCAGAATAAATAAAACCTTTAATGGAAAGTGCCAACCTTTTATTTTCTCTAGCAAAACAATACATGGGGAAAGCTAGACACTGTGATTATTCGCAGTAAAGTTTTGTATTCACTCCTCCCAGTTTTCTGCCATTCCATTATCGGTGGGTGGAAAATAGACTGTAACCTTTTCTTCTCTCTTTTTCCATAAATTTTCAGAAACGTGAGGGATTGGTTCTGAAGGTGGATTCAGTAATTTGGGAAGGGGGTTGATGATTCGAACTTCACTCGCAACTTCCTCATCCCCCACTTCAATATCAGGATGCCCGTATGCGTAAGAATTGTATGGGCTTGTATGGTATCTCTAAATCAAAAGCCGAGAGACACTTCTTTTTTATTTTAGTGGTGCTCATTTGTCCTCTCATATTTCTAATTGTCCGTACAGTGAGATAGTTGACGCGATGATCTTCCAGGATTTGGGAATACTGTTCGTGGTTTATAGAAGCATGCATGTGACCTGGTATACCCTTTGCACGATTAATGTGACCCTGTTTCTGAACTAGCATGGAATACATTTTAGGTTTCAACGCTTTCACCTCGGTTATAATATTACTCCCCATTTCTGATTTTAAAAGCCCCAGCTCCCCTTCTCTCTCATTACTAAAAAGCGGGTGATCAACGTCGAAGTTGGAAAAATCCATATATGATTTCAAGGGTTCTTGCGCTAACTCCGAATTAAAATCGTCAACTTCCAGAGCAAAAATTAAACTATCTTTATCGGTGTAAAGGAGTTTGACTTTATCCCCATAATTATTCTTGAGAACCTTATAAAAGAAGTAGTAAAGGTCAAATTTGGCCGATTCTAGAATGGCAAAACCTATGTAATTAGGCATATTGATGACGACCTGAGGGAGGGTAGAAGTGCAGATAATACTGTCTTCTGACAAATGGATGGTTGATTCTAGTCTCGGGTTCCGGGCTTCCTTTAAGTAGGCGGCTGCTTTAGTGACAACTTTACTTTTTTCAGCGTATTTCAAAGGATTGAGTAAAGTTTCCCCAAAGACGCAGTTACTCATGGCTTTGAAGGCTTTTTTTTCTGTGGATGAGGTTGCTGCGCTCCTCGCTTCGATGTTGGTTTTAATAAAATCCTTCATGTAAGCACTTTGACTGAATTCATAGACTGAATGCACAACCTCTAGTTCTAGGCCTAAGTCCATATACAACTGTAAAAGAGGGAGGGAAATAAGATATTCTTTTTTACTGTGATGGGTGGCCATAAGCTTTCTACACTTTACAGTCGTGCGTCCCCCTTCGTGTTCAAGTACGCTTTTACAGTAGGGTGATAGATTTCTAAAACCAACTTCCTCGTGGGATAAGCATAACGGCAGTTCATCAGTGGCTCTAGCAACTTCTTCTGAAGGTGCTTTAGTAGTGACGAGGAGCCAGTGTCCTTTATCCCCGTTTGTATTAGCATTTTCAATACCCCTTCCTAAAAACAGATCCTTTTCTTCATCGGAAAGTTTACGAATTCCACCAGTGGGAAGGTTCTTAGTCATAACTGTTGCATACAGGGAGTTGAAGTCTAAATAAAGGATGTAAGAACTTTGGTGGAGATCAGGATTAAATAATGGATTTATTTCATGGTTGTTGGCAGTGAATGATTGACGAACCACAGAAGTGAAACCCCCCTAACATTAAGGAAGCTGTCAAAGGCGTAGGATCGAAGTGAAACATAGTGTGGTAAATCAAGACAGTACTTATCATAAAGTATGAAGCACCGACAAATGAGAATATCCTCCAATAAAGCTGTATCTGCAATGACATAAAGGAGAAGAAAATCTTTCAGCGTCTTACATTTGCTTATATCCCAAACACGCTGAGCCCGTTTTTATTCCTCCCCTGATATATCGCGCTCCTTTAGCTTCTTGTAAAATGCCAGTTTGGGGGGCAAATGCGTTTCCTTGAGTTTTGCAAGGCTATCTGTATAGTCATAACAGAAAGGTAATTATCCTTGAATGACTTCTCCCCCCAGTTTGTCATCTCTAATTTCGCTTAACATGTCCTCTGTTAAGCAAGCCTTCCTTCCATCCCTAAAATATTCGGAGGCTAAACAATCCAAAGAAGATCCTATAAAGGCTAAAGTCGAGGAAAACTAAATTATTGACAGTCATTCGCTGAATTTTAAGCCCTTGCTTCGTCATGATTGTAATATTGACTTTAGTTTTCAATTCCTTAAGGATAAGACCCAGGTTGTAACTAGAATTGTGCGTGAAAACTGGGAGTCGAGTTTTAAGATTGCGACACAATAAATTACAACGTGCGCAGTAAGCCCCAATAAAGTTATTCTTGGGTTTGGCATGGTCATGGTGTCTGTGCTTGTCGCGGTCGTGTTTGAACGACGTCTTACACATCTGGCATACAGTCTGCTGTTGGAAAGTTCTTTCATCCTCGGCCGACATATCAATGAGGAATGTTTTCCACTGTGATCTTATCGCCACCCAACAATCACTAAGGTTTGACAGAAAGCTATCGACGCAGTCATTCCCGCAATAATGATTGGAGGCGGCTCTTTTTCCTTCGCCGTCGATAATGATATAGCAATAAGCTATTGATTCATGTATGGTCTCCACACCATAAGCCCTGGGCAGGTAGCTTCATGTCGTTTTTGCCGGTCTGTTGTTGCATGCTGTGATAGGCAGTTATGGCAGAAATAAAGAGGATTGGAAGGATTTTCCCTAGCAAAATTTTTCACAAAACGGTGAAAATCTTTAATGAGACAAATATGGTCACCACCCATTAGTAGGAGGGGCACAATAGTTGGGAATTTTTTAGTTCCACGCCTTGCCAACTGAATGATATACCTCCCATCCCCCCCTCTTTCCATTTCATATATGTAAATAGAGAGTTGATTCATTAACTCGAGGCGTGAAATGTCCTCCCACTGAATAGGTATGGCAACCTTGTCGAAGTTAACATATTGCATGCAACGGCGGATGCTATTTACAGATCGAGCTATATACGGCCAACAAGGATTTAGAGTTTGTTTAGACATCCTATAGGCAGCCAGAGACTAAATAAAACAGGAATTCCCAATTCCCGAGGGAATAAAGACGAAAACCCCACCATGGACATCATTATTAGGGTAAAGGGGAGCGCCCAACCCAGCCATTACGGCCGGGCGGTGGTAAAAATGTTTGAAGTTGTCAATGCCTTCCACTATCCATCTAGTCCACTTTAATTCATTGACTATTCGAGGGAACTTAGAATTTACCGCATCCTCCCATTCTTTTAGGAGACCGTCGATTTCACTAGCATTGATAACCGTTGCCGGGAGCCACAGCTCCATAAGCGTATTTTCCGTTTGTTCCTTCGCTAAGAAAGTGTGTTTTTTTCATTATTGAGGTAAAAAAACCAGCGATCTTAGCCGAAAAAATTTTATTTTTAAAATACCGTTCTAAATAGCCCCGTATATCATTACTATAAAATGTAAAAAATAATAGTGGATCGCTCACCCAGGGAAGTGCGTATTCCTCTTCTATGTTCATCTTGTCGAAGGATGTCTTTCTTCTGACAAACTTCAACATCTGTCCTGAAGTGGGCGTCGTCCCTGCTGTTACTGTAGGTAAATCTGGGGGGTTGCTTGCGGTGGATGTCGAAGCAATCCCCTGAGGCAGGAGTTCTTTGAGTAATTTGCGACTGTTTCATAGCCAGGTTCTCGCCCCCCGGGGTCTGAATCTAGGGGCAAGTATGCAGTGGATGTTGAAGCAATCTCCTGAGGAGGGGGCTCTACGAGTAATTTGTCTCTGGTTGATAGCACTGCAATAGGAGATAATACAGTTTTTAATTTACTTGAAGTTCTAAAGTTGAATTAAAAATCCTTTCTACATCCAAATTGAAAGATATCAACACCTCATATTACGTTGTGTATATTAATGTGTGGTTGGCAATAAGAGAAAATAGGTTTTCAATTTACTTGAAGTTCTAAAGGCGAATTAAAAATATTTTCTACATCCAAATCGAAAGTTATTGACACCTCATATTACGTTGTATATATTAATGTCTGAGTGGCAATACGAGAAAATAGGTTTTTAATTTACTTGAAGTTCTAAAGGCGAATTAAAAATATTTTCTACATACAAATCGAAATTATTAACACCTCATATTATGTTGTATATATTAATGTCTGGTTGGCAGTAAGAGAAAATAGGTTTTTAATTTACTTGAAGTTCTAAAGTCAAATTAAAAATCCTTTCTACATCCAAATCGAAAGATATTAACACCTCATAGTACATTGTTTTTATTAAGTAATACTTAATGCCTAGTTGGCTTTTTCTTTTTTTGAGAAGGTGTAATTCACTATCATCGCGTTTCCTTTTCTGATCCTTCCCACCTGAAAAGTAATGCAAACAGACGCTTATTACAATGTAATATTCGACGTCGTAAACAGACTGAAATTTCATAGCATAATCGTGGTCAACACTTTCATGAACAAATAATCTCCAATATAAACAGACTGAAATTTCGCTGTGGTTTTATATTTACCTCCTCGCACATTTTCCATGTTGCTAGGGGATGGGCCAGTTTGTAGGAGAGCGTCTGTTGAATTACGGCCTACTCGCTCGGTGCTCCTAATCGTTTTGTCAACGGGAGGCGTGGCCTAAGTTAGGCCTAGGTGTGGGTGCATGTGCGTGCTTGACCTAGTAGTTATTGTATATATACCCTCCGCCAAGCCATATTTCGAGTCATAATGAAGTAGGAGATAGAGATGTCACGCTACAACGACGCACACCTCTTGGGGAAGGAATTGCCTGAACTTTCTGAGAGTAAGTATGTCATTGTATTTTTGATAGAACTGAAGTTGATATAATACTTATAGAGACGCAAATAATTTTGGTGAAATAAAACGTAGTGTGTGGAAATAATTATTTTGGATGTGTGTGTGTGCCATTAATTATTTTGGATGCAATAATTATCAAAGTGTTTCTTCCTTACAGCTTGGGAGGCCCCCCTCTGAGATGAAGCTGAAATCCGTAATTCGCAGCAATATTATGCAGACTTCCGTTGTAAACTTCGCGTTTACCTTCGGAAGACAGAGGATGTCATAGTGAGGAAGAATCGGCAGTTGGTGAGTGAACTGATGAAAGCAGGGGGTGGGCCCCAGCCCGAAACGTGTTCCCTGCCAATGCAGGGAATAAACTTCCAATATGACATAAGGAAGTCTCTGCGGGTAGTTGCGGAAATGGTGGAGGGATTCGAAACGGTGGAAAAACAAATGGTAGAGATGTGTCGCGAAAAAGAAGATGTCAACCAATAGGTAGGGCTCATCCATATCCCTACAACAGCCGCAGATGAAACTTACCTCTCGGAATCGTTACTCACCCAGTCCGGAGGGTCGATGGCAGATGGAAGGTTAACTCCAACGGATTCCCAGGTGGTTGCCCTCGCTTGTGAGCTCGAAGAAATCAAGAGTGAAAAAAAGAAGTCCCAAAAACTCAGGAAAAGCCGCGACAGTCTTCGCTTAGCATTAGACGCCCCCTTTAAGAAAAGGGCTAAAATACCGCAATTCAAATTTGGTCCCGAAATCGATAACGATTTCGTTATCCTTAAATAAATAAATTATTTGCAATGTATGTATTCCATTAATTGAAATGTATGGTTTCCTTAATAAAAAAAATCTAAGAAATGTTATGTTTCTATTATCCCTTACTTCATTATGAATGGCCCTAAGGTAAATAATAACAAAAATAAGTATATTCAAAAGCGTCAGATTTGAAATGGCAGTAGTACAAAATAGGTAGTGGAGGAGGTAGCATATGAAAATGAATACTCCGGACATTGAATATGCTCTGGAGAAAAAGGTTAGGGCGTGAAATTATTTGTAATGTATGTATTCCATTAATCGAAATGTATGGTTTCCTTAATAAAAATAAAAAAAATCTAAGAAATGTTATGTTTTTATTATCCCTTACTTCATTATGAATGGCCCTAAGGTAAATAATAACAAAAATAAGTATATTCAAAGTGTCAGAGTTGAAATGGCAGTAGTACAAAATAGGTAGTGGAGGAGGTAGCATATAAAAATGAATACTTCGGACATTGAATATGCTCTGGAGAAAAGGTTAGGGCGTGAAGCCCATTTTTACGGGTGTGTAGACTTCCAAGATACCCTTGATAAGGACAAAGCCCATCATACTTATTGTGAATACTCTGACATCGCATAAGTATCGTGAAATCGGGCACTGGGTTGTATTTATAATACAGAAAAGCCCGGTAGAAAACATTATATTTTTTTACTCATTGGGGATGCAACCAGAAGATCAATCATAATACTTTACTGATTTTCTACGAAGGTATTCTTCCATGAAGTGTTTCATAAATAATATGCTAGTGCAAAATTACAATTCGGCTTTGTGTGCATTCTTCTGCGTATATTTTATGCATAGCGTAAGTCTAAATGGAGTTTGCACCGCCCTTAGGAAAATCAGGGAGCATTTATCCACCACCGTCTTAACCCGAGAACTGCTACAAGCCTCTTGAGTGGCTGTATGGGAGACTGCTATAAGCCTCTTCAGAGCGCAATTTTCTATCTCTTCTTGCAAATTCCCTTTTGAACTTATTCGACTTTTATTATATTTCTTATGATAAAATAATATTTCTGGTAGAAATTTTAATGTTTATATCTTTATTTTACCTATATAATTATGTATAATATAAAACCTTTCCATATATGGACTTTAACTCCTTTTGCAAGGAAAAAAGCGGATTGTAATTATTTTCAGTTAAAACTGGTTTTATATTAACATATTAGAAACATAAATGATGAAAAAAAAACATATAACATTATACATACACATACACACCTACGATATCACATCATAATATATTGTGTAGGGAGGAAAATAAAACCTGTGGCAACTCTCAAATCCTACGTCAGGATGGCGGTTGCCTAGTTTTATATTAACGACAACAATACCGAATGTTTTTGTTTTGAATATCCGCGAGTGTTTGTTTATAAGTAACTGGAGGGTTATTTACAAGGAGTATGAGTTACTATTATAATGTAATGTAATGTGCCTTTATGTCCAACAGACTGCTTTCGTCACTGGCATACCCAAAATAAATATTGAGAGAGAGAGAGAGAGAGAGAGAGAGAGAGAGAGAGAGAGAGAGAGAGAGAGAGAGAGAGAGAGAGAGAGAGAGAGAGAGAATAATCTTTTTAAGAAATGTTTTATATAGCCTGTTTTCATTATGTATATTCACAATAGGAATTTTCTATATCTTTTGTATATACCGTATATACTGTATATTTTAATATGCGGTGATGCTTTTGATATACGCTTTACTATATACAAATGCTTAAAAATGTCATAAAAACCTATTGTAATTAGTCTGAACACATAGGCCAGGTCATGAGTTTATTAGTTACTATGTTTATCTATACAAGATTCCAATAATAGTTATTATGTTTTCAATATATGATATGATTATTGCTTTGCTCTCTTTATATATTTGTAAAAGGTATTGCATTACTATTAATCATTTTGTTCCTTCAAATGTTCTAAGTTGGCTTATCAAAGTTGTAAGTCGAAATATATATTCTCTCTAAATATGATATATTATTTTGAACAGATTTGAAATAATTGAAATGGTAACAATAGTCACTTTATGAATAGATAAAGGGAAAAAAACGAAGCAAATAAAGTGTTTGTAAATAGTAAATGTGACTACATCAACAAAAATTATCATTATTATTTCAAGAATAGATACAATTCCATATCATAGGATTTGAAAATATAAAGTAATTTTTCTTTTATCACGACACTTTTCAATATATAGTAAAGGTTATTTGTTAAAAATAGCCTAAAACCTTCATTACATAGTACGGAATGTAGTAAATAAAAATCGCTAACTTCTACCGGGCGCAAACAGTCCCATGATACCGTGGTTGATACCCAACATACTACCTCCCCCCACCCAAGAAAGACAATCCAGGCTCACCCATTGGCCATCATGCAAGATTCCACGTCGCGCTTTAAAATTAAAATTAACTTTGATGGTTTATAGAAAAATAACAAACAAGATGTAGGATAAAATATTTGGATGATACATGCACGAAGTTATTACAAAAACATTGGTATAGTTATGGGTTAGATTCTGAAACATTGTATTTTTGTCAAGATAGCCGCACCACGGGACTGTAGTAAAATGACATTGCCACATTTCTCGGGTTAAAGGAAAATGACGTAACAGTGTTATTATACTATCTTCTCCATTTAAATTCAAGACCGTGTATGTACATATGGAAATATACAAAACCTGAATTTTAAATGAAGATATGCCAAGTGCTGAAGAAACGTAATTAAAAATGTTTTTCTGCCGCTTTTAAGCGTGCAAATGTTAGGGTTTCAAATGAATGTTTTTAGGCCCAGATTTTTTTTCCCAGTAAAGCCTATGTCTTTATTCACGAAATGTTATTTTGCATGTACGCTTCGTATAATAAAAGAAACTAAGTTGTAATACGTTTTTTATTACCCATATATGTCAATGTAAGTGATTATTACCCATATATGTTAATATAAGCGAAAGGCCGTAAAACAAATGGACTGAGAGAGAGAGAGAGAGAGAGAGAGAGAGAGAGAGAGAGAGAGAGAGAGAGAGATAACGGTGGGGGAGGCGTGTGAACTCGATTGCCTCACGTTGGCACACAAGTGTGTGCATCTCTTAGGATTAAAAAAAAATGCACAGAGAGATGGGTACTTTTCCATAGGCTTAAATTGAAAGGAATGTGGTCGGGGGGGGGGGGGGAGGAGAGCCTCGTCTGCATACAGATGCGTGTCTTATAATAATAATAAAAAAAAAAAATGCGTGATCGGTAGGAACAATGTCACTATCTAGCGGCATGGGTCATCCAGATAGAGAACTCCACGCTTCTCGGTGACCACAAACACAGAAAACGGCCCCCTAGGGGGCGTGGGAGGCAGGGAGGGGGAAAGAAGGGTGCGTCATTCAGATAGACAACTCCAAGCCTGCCGGTGACCATAGACACAGAAAACGCCTCCTAAGGGGCCGGGGGGATGGGGAGGGGGGGGGGGGGGGGGGGGGCGGTAGTAGCCTGGGTGGGGGGTTGTTAGTAAACATAACATTACGTTTAAATCCCCAAAAGGAAGTGAGCATAGGGGACTGAGCAATCCTGACTGAATCTTCCTGAAAACGTAAGTGATTCTGACATTAGCACAAAAGAGTGAGCAGCTGAGGCATATTTCCTACTACTCATATATATATATATATATATATATATATATATATATATATATATATATATATATATATATATATATATCACTAACACTGGTGATTTCAATTAATGTAAATATCAACCACTAGGACATTTAATACCAAATTCTACCTTGAGAATATATGTCCACTTAAATTAATTTTTGATAATAGCTTCTGGCTTGACAAAAGTTCGAACCCCTGACTGCTCATCACAAACCATGCCAGCGAGAAGTCCACCAACAGAGCTATTAAGAGAGAGATAAGTTTAAGAACAGTCACCGTACATATTCCTGCCGAATTTAGGAATCTGTCTATAGACTTGAAATAAACCCATCTCTATTGTAGGAAGAGGTGTAGATGCTGGGGCGTGAGCAGCCGGTTTGGGAGAACAAGTTAAGGAAGCATTGGGAACTGTAGTCACCCGAGGTACATCCAATGACTCCTCAGAGGTTTCCGTAGTCAGCAGGATCTTCTCCCTCTATGAAAACACAGAAGAAGCAGTTGACATGTTGTAGGCATCAAGGCTCATGACTTACAGAGTGTTTCTAAATTCATCATCCGCAGTGATCTGTAGGTAGCAGGTTGGCCAAGGCACCAGCCACCCGTTGAGATACTACTCCTAGAGAGTTATTGGATCCTTTGACTAGCCAGACAGTAATACATTAGTTCCCTCTCTCTGGTTACGGATCATTTTTTCTTTGCCTACACATACACCGCATAGTCTGGCCTATTCTTTACACATGCTCGTCTTTCCTCAAGCACCTAAGAACACTGAGATTACCAAACATTTCTTCGATCAAGGGGCTAATTACTGTACTGTAATTGTTCAGTGGCTACTTTCCTCTTGGTGAGGGTGGAGGAGACTCTTTACCTATGGTAATCAGGTCTTCTTAGAGAAGGACACTCCAAAGTCAAACCTTTGTTATCTAGTCTTGAGTAGTGCCATAGCCTCTGTACCATGCTCTTCCACTGTCTTGGGTTAGAGTTTTCTTGCTTGAGAGTACACCCGGCCACACTAATCTATATTATATATTTTTTTCTGTTTATCTTTTTATGTCTTTTTTTTCCTCTTGTTTATTTGAAATGGTGTGTTGGGCAGGCTTAATAAAAAGGCCATGGATGCCTGGTGGATTATCAAGAGGTTGTCTTTTCTTGTCTGATACTTTTACTTTTCAAAACCTTTTTACTGTCCTCCCTTCAGTTGAAGTGGCTATCCTGGAGGGTATTTAGCCCTGCACGGTGTATTGGCTCCTCCATGCTGACCGGTTTTTCCAATTTTTTTCTATAGTCTAAGTGTTCAATCAGTCACTTTACTTATATTTCTGTACATATTGTTGTTGTTATCATTCTTATTAATTTGGTTTTTCAGTGTGATGTGTCTTTTGTATCATCATTAATTCTTTTGCTCTCTGGAGACATTGAGCAAAATCCAGGACCGGTTCATCCCAGATTTTGTCATTGTCATCTACTGTATTGCAATATCGGTGGTCTTCATGCAAATATTCAAGCCATTACAGTTGCAACCAGAGAGTATAATATTCTTTTGTGCCCAGAAACTTTGGTTTTAAATTGAGGAACTCATCTGAGCTCCTTATAACTGGTTTTAAGAGGCCAATAATGTAGAAACGCGAGGCCATCCCTAGGCCTAAAGGAAATGCAGTGTATATTATGAATGAGTACCTTGCTTCTCATAGGTCCTGCTATGAATGTGGATGTCATGAGATTCAGGTAATAAAAGTTTGTGGCAGGCATGACAGCTTCTATTTGTGTTCGATCTACCGGAATCCTGACATGAATGATTATATCTCTTATTATCTTCTTACCATTATGGCTGAGATACAAGAAGATGATAGAAAGGCCTCTTTTATCTTTGTTGGTGATTTTAATGCTCATCATAGGGAGCAGTTAAATTCTGCTTTTCCTACTAAACGCCATGGCTTAAGAGCTTTAGACTTTGCTTCTGTATCGGGCTGTGAACAAATCATAAGTGGAGCTTCTAATATGTCTGGTAACTGCTTGGACCTCGTATACACCGACTCCCCTGGCGTTATAACAAGTAAGGATGGTTCTCCAGTTTGGACATCTAATCATACCTTGATTTCATTAGTAATGAAGATTGAGCAGCCTGTCCCTGATGCATCTTACTCATGTAAGATTTACATGAAATCCCAAGCAGCTGGAAGGATATTTTCCATGATCTTTTAGGCTTGAATTGGTCACAATTGTATAGTAGGGTTAATCCTGTAGTCCCTTTGAATGAGAATCTAGTTAGCTTAATTGATAGGCGTATCCCTTCTCGTGTCCTATGGTACCGAGGGAAGGACAAACCATGGTTCAATGAGGATTGTAGACGTGCTTATCTAGAGAAGCAAGAGGCCTATCATGTTTGGAAGGTTAACAAATCAGATTTGACCTGGAATAACTATACTCAGCTTAGAGCTTTTGCCCAGAGAGTTTATGCTTCAACTGAAAAAAGAATACAATTTAACCATAAAAGAAAATCTTTCTGGTACAACCCAGAAGCTTAAGTGGTGGACTACCCTTAAATCTATATTCTTTGGTGTAGATGAAACAGTTCCTCCTTTACTTAAGCCAGATGGCTCCAACACTCACTGTCCAAAGGAAAAAGCAACCCTTTTGGCAGATGTGTTTGACAGCGAGCAGAGTAATGAGAAACTTGAACTTCCTCATTCCTGTTTTCCTGAGGCTGAACTAACTAGTTTAGCTTTTCGATCTCGTGAAATTAAAGCTCTGTTGATGGACCTTGATGCTTATGGAGGTGTAGACCCAAATGGTATTTTTCCTTTGTTTTCTATAAAGACTGCAGACTTCTTAGCTCCAAAGTTATCTTTTATCTTACGCAAGATAGCAAGAACAGGAGATTTTAGCACTTGTTGGAGAATTGGCAATGTTACTCCTCTATATTAATGTGTTTGTGGTAGCTCAAGTCCAACTGATTACCGCCCAATTTCCATAACTTCCTTTATTATCTGAAGTTCTTGAACGTCTTTTGGACTTCTTAATATGTTTGCTGAATATAATCATCTGTTCCCTAGTTTGCAATTTGGTTTTCGTAAAGGCCTCGGAGTATGTGATGCCCATCTTATATTCTCCAATGCTGTACAGAAATCCCTTGATTTTGGTCAGGAAGTTCGTATGATTGGCCTTGATGTTAGTGCTGCCTTTGACTGTGTTAATTATGAGGCCCTTGTTTTCAAACTCAAACAGTTGGGAGTGTGTGGGTCGTTTCCTAGCATCATTATAGAATTTTTAAGTAATAGATCACAAAGAGTTGTTGTTGATGGGCACCATAGTTAGTATAGGAATGTGATATCTGGTGTTACTCGGGGTAGTGTCTTGGCCCATTATTTTTCATGAATGTAGACCTGGGGTTGCTGAATCCCTTAATAGAGATCTAGCTAAGATTAGTGCATGTTGCAAATTATGGGGTATAAAGTTGAATCCTAACAAAACTCAAAGTATGAATGTAAGTAGGTCAAGGACCATGGCTCATTAACATCCAGATCTCAGCATTGATAATGTTTCTTTAACTTTGTGTGACTCTTTTAAAATTTTAGGTGTGATTCTCGGCAGCCAATTTACTTTTGAGAAACATATTATGTCTGTGTCTTCTTCAATTGCACAAAAAAAAGGCTTATTGAGAAAATATTTCAAGATTTTTGGTGATCAATGTATTCTGAAGAAGTGTTGTAATTCTTTCATTTTGCCTTGTTTCGAGTACTATTCTCCTGTCTGGTCTTCAGCTGCTGATTCTCATCTTAATTTCTTGGACCAGAACTTATGGTCTATTAAATTTCTTATTCCTGATCTAGATATTAATCTCTGGCATGGTTGTTCAATTAGTTCATTATGCATGTTACATAAGATTTTTTATTATTCTGACCATCCTTTACATTCAGATCTTCCCTGACAGTTCCATCCTGTTCGTAATACTAGTATGGAGTTAATTCTAATAGTCAGGCCTTCTCCATCATGAGGCTCAATACCACACAGTACTTCAGAAGTTTTATTCCAACTGTGAACAAGTTGTGGAATAATCTTCCTAATCGGGAAGTTGAATCAGTAGAGCTTCAAAAGTTCAAACTCGCAGCAAATGTTTTCATCTCGAACAGGCTTACATAGGTCCTTTTATAGTTTATATATTAAAGATCTGTTTGAATGTTGTTAATGTTTCTAAATTATTTCTTTTTATTTTCATTACTTCTTATATCGTTTATTTATTTCCTTATTTCCTCTCCTTACTGGGGCTATTTTTTCTTGTTGGAGCCCTTGGGCTTATAGCATCTTGCTTTTCATACTAAGGATGTAGCTGAGCTAATAATAATAATAATAATAATGATAATAATAATAATAATAATAATAATGATAATAATAATAATAATAATAATACCTGCGCGTGTTGAACCGTCAGTAAATAGTTACTAAAAACAGCGATCACCTCGGCCTGGGAAATAGGAGGTCCTCAAGTTCCATAGAAGGAAAGTAAAGGGGCACGTTGTTGAGAGCTTTTCTGGAAGCCTCTGACCCAATGACGGAGCATCTTCAGACTTTGTTCTCGCACATCCAAGGAGGAGGTCGATGGCGTAAAAGCCGGTGTTAAGGAGGTCGTTACATACATGGGTAGTTACTAAGTTCCCAGATTGCAACTGACCCCCGTGGAAAACACAACAGTCTGCATGTTTCCGGTAGGTCTTGTGGCCACATGGCAACTTGACTCACCTGATAAAGGTGACTGCTGAACACACCATTTCATCACCAACTTGTAAAGAAGAAAACAACAGGACAGCGACATACCACAGCCATAAATTTCCATAACAAATTCCTTTTTAACAATTTCAAGGTCTTATCTTACCTTCCATAGAATCAAAGGGAAGATAAACAAGACTCCATTAGAAACCAACAAATACCTGGGGTCCAAGGCCGACACTTCTCTTATCAAGTCCTAGTAAAAAATTAACAAAATAGAAAACAGAAAACATTAAATTCATCAGCAAATCATCCTACTCACTGCGCCAGTTGTCGAGTTATGGCTTTTAGATTCTATATTCCATGAACTCTGGTTCTTTAAAAAATATATTTGATTGCTCGATTTTAGGTTTCCTTGTTTAATTTTTAATAGAAAGGTATAACATGGAAAATTCTATTAACTTAAAATGTATTCACAAACTGAAACAAACAAAATTAACAAACTTCATGTTTAACACCAGGAACTTCTATAATAATATATAGGTATATTGAAGATCTTGCGCGAATAATTAGGATCAGGAAAAGTACTGCACGTGATTCAGTCTGACGAAGAATCAAGAGTATCTAAGAATGAAATATTTCAAGATCCAATGACCAAGAGTCTAAGGTCTAGGACCAAGAATGAAGACGATCTGACCAAGGTCTAAGGAGTTCTGCAAAATATAAACATATTTACAGCTATAAAGTTGATATAATATAATTAAGTTCTTGACTGCAGAAAATACACAATGAAGTAAAACAATGAAAACCTTATGTTTATACATTTTAAACTTTTAAACACTCACAGGTTAACATATGACATTTCCAATACACAAACAATATTCATTAGTTATACAGTATACACTTATAAACAGTGAATCACTTTAACACACGACATAATATAATACACTAATACATAGAACAATTTATATATAGGAGTCTTTTCAGTAGTTACTGTTACGGATGGCTAGATGTTAGGTAGTGATCAGAGAAATGCCGGGGACTCTCCATGTTAAGGAAACAAAATAAAACAAGGAAAACCAAATAAAGAGAGAAATAACTTCTTTAGTCCATCGAGTGAAAACATATACAAGAGATGGTAGCACAGCATTCGTCGACATTAACCTCTGATTGTTTTTAGGTTCACTTAGCAATGTTATACTTATTGCTACTACATTTTAAGCATACAATAAGCATCAACATAAGATCACATTATTGTCATCAAGTTTATTTAAAACACATTAAAAAAGAAATGAGGTCTGTTCAAACAACAACAACAGCAAAGGAAAAAACAAATTACTAATCAACTCGAGGAATGTCACGTATGCAAGGGGTAAGGAGGAACACTTTTGAAAACTACCTCTTCAGGCAACACATGTATGTGCGCCTGATGATGTTCAGACACTGCACCATTAATAATGCTTTTTATCACAACTGTGTTATATTTAACTATCTTTACTCGGTACGGACCCAGATACGCTGGCTCTAGTTTGTGTTTCCTAGGTTGTGATTATTTCAAATACACACGATCCCCACAAATGCTTTAACCGGTGTGGTTTTGAACCGACCATCATACTTTGAGCTGAAATTTTCCTTAGCTCTTTTCAAAAACCTTTCTCTCCTCAATAGATTTAATAAATATATACGATATTGCTCAGTTGAATAATTTGGCAATTGTTGCGAATTAATGAATACCGTATATGATAACAAAGGATCCTGTCCATACACTAAGAAGAAAGGCATGTCCCTGAGTGAAGCATTATATGCAATGTTCAAAGCTAGCTTAGCTGTAGGAAGCATGGCGTGCCAATGAAGGGGGTCATCAGCCACTAGGTAATGTAAAATTTGCACTACTTCCCTATTATGTGATTCCACTAAGCCATTTGCTGAAGGCCTATATGTGGTCACTGAAAAGTGTTCAATTTTCATCAAGTCTGTGACTAATTTCACCACCTTATTTATATACTCCAGACCATTATCCCTTATTAAAATTTTCGGGAAACCAAACCTAGTAATGAAAGAGCACAGCGCCTGGGCTAATGAATTTGCCGATTTATCCAACATTGCGTAAGTATGAGTGTACCGAGTAAATGCATCAACAAATACACATATATACTTATGTTGTGTTGAACCAGTAGGGAATGGTTCCAGCACATCCATGTGCACTCTATAAAATTTAATAGGAATCACAAGCCACTTTCTGGCTTCCGGTACAGTATTTTTATCTTTTTTGAAACAGTTACAAATATGACAACCTTTTATATAATTATCTTTAGATTTTTTCATTCCTAACCAAAAGAAGGATTCGCGTGCTCTCCTTAATCTTCTATCAATCCCTAAATCCCTTGCATACGGATGGCTTGATTAATTAAAGATGCCGGAAGAACTACCCATGCACAAAATTCCCCTCCTCTCTTCTCATAAGCATAATATGAGATATAATTTTCTATAAAAAAATTCTCACGAGGCATATTCAGAAATGACGGATAACTCTCTGATTCTCCTTTAATCACTGCATACACTCTTTCCATCAATTTTTCTTTTTTCTGTCCCTCTCGGACTTCTTTTATGTCCCAACCTCCCAGGTCAATCAAGCCTGCATTATCAGGGCATGCATTCTGGACACCGCTGATCATGTCCTCGGCCACCCACATATATTCACCTTCGCCACCCGTATCTCTCTCTCTCTCTCTCTCTCTCTCTCTCTCTCTCTCTAACATCTGCAACTCTCTCCCTCTCTCTCTCTCCGCTAACGTGTTCCATTTGTTCTCCGGGAGAATTCACACCCCATTCTCTATTTTGATGGGAGTCTTCAATATATTGGTTACGTTCTTCATTCCTCTTTTGTGCCCTAGTTGTTACTCCTACTACTGCACTTCTAGAGAGAGCATCAGGTTCCTTGTTAGCTTTACCTTCTATGTGGCGAAAACCCTTTATATTAAACTCTAACAATTTCTCAATCCATCTCACGTGTCGCGAGGTCAAATCATTTTTAAAATACAAATCACATAAGAGGCGAAGATCACTTTAAAACTCAATCGACTGGCGTAATAAAAAGAACCGCTGCCTCCCTAGAACCCAAAGGCTTTCGATCAAATATACTATAATTCTTTTCCACCCTTTTTAACACCCGAGCAGCAAGAGAAATGGGTCGCTCTCTGCCTTTATCATCTCCTTGAGAAATTACGGCCACCAATAGCTACACTACTCGTATCTTTTGTCACTAAAAACGGGCGATCAAATCTAGGAAACGCGAGTAATTCATTGCTAGTTTACTTTGATGGCTGCTTCACCCGTCCCATACAGCAGGGGAACACCACTCTCTACAGGACCTCCACTGTTGTTTTACCGTGCTCGTTCAGAGTATTTAACATTTCATATCATATATTGTTCATTTACTGTTAAAATCGTCGCTGCCAAAAGACTCATGAGATAAGAAAGTCTTCAGTTTCTTCTTGAAAGCTATAATGTCGTCAATTATTCAAATGTTTGGTGGAAGCTTATTATAGAGTCTCAGGGCCCCATATTTAAAGGCTCTGGACCCTAAATTAGACATATATCTAGGTTCCAACAATTTGAAGCCATTTGTAACTATTCTCGTGTCGACACGATTTGTTGGCTGCGCAATGTGTACCAATTTTCATAAGTATTTTGGACACCCGGTTCTGATAACTTGGTGGGTTATTGAAAATATGTTAAATTCAATTCTCGCTTTAATTGGCAGCCAGTGTAAATTGATTAGTATAGGGGTGATCCTTTCTCTAGGTGGGACACATTTTATCAGTTTTGTTCCTCTGTTTATTATGTTTTGTAATTTCTTAAGTTGCACTTTTGGTAAATTGTAGTAGATAAAGTTGCAGTAGTCAATCCTGGTGATAACACAGTTTATCACAAGTTTCTTTACAGAATTTTTGTCCAGGTACTTTTTTATAAACGCAATATTTCTTAGATGATAACCAGCAGTTTTTATTACATTATTTATTTGGGCATTTAGAGACAGGTTATAGTCAAGAAATACACCTAGATCTCAAACTTTACTAGATATCGGCACCGAGTCATTATTTATGTTCATTTGAATATCACCTAAGTTTCTCACACTGTTTCTCTTGCCCGCCACCATGAATTCAGTTTTGTTCTCATTTAATTTTAGTTGTTTAAATGTCATCCATTCTCTAACACTATCAAGGATTTGGTTTAGAGTTTCAGTAGTGTCATGTATATCATTAATGAAGAAGTAAAATTGTGTGTCATCTGCAAATAGTTTAAACTCTACACCATGCCTTTGTAGCATTTTCGATAAACCAATGGTATAGATGCAGAATAAGATTGGGCCAAGTACACTCCCCTGGGGTACCCCTCTGTTTAAAGGCTCTTTCTTCTTCCCCTCCCCAATTTATTACTTTTTGTTTCTTTAAAGCATCAAAGGGTCTCGTTATCTCTCCAAAACCTCTTATGAATTTACGGTAATACCCCGTGAGCCCAAGGAATCTACCTACTTCCTTAGAGTTACGTGGCCTGAGGAAATCTCTAATAGCTGCTACTTTACTGGGGCAGGGTTGGATACCTATTGGGGTTATTATGTGACCTGAAAATTCTACCTGTTTACAGAAAAATTTTCACTTTGACAAATTTATTTTCATACCATTACGTCGCAATGCTTCTAAAACTTTATGAATATTATTATTATGTTTTTCAGCTGCTTTCCATGTAATTATGATATCGTCTAAATAAACAAGAACATTATGGCCAATTAAGGGAGACAAAACTACCATGATTACTCTAGAGAAATGACTTGGACCATTTTTAACACTGAAAGGAAGAAAATTAAACTGAAATAGTTGATCATTAGCTATAAATGCTGTTTTATATTTATTGTCTTCCTTAATGGGTATATGATAGTATCCACATTTTGAATCAACAGTTTTAAAATATTTACTATCCCGTACTTTCACAAGTAATTCTTCGACCGAGGGCAATGGAAATACATTATCCTTAGTGACTGTATTCAACTTCATATAATCAACACACAATCTTACCGAGCCATCCTTTTTCCTGACAGCTACAATTGGAGAAGCCCGGGGGGTGGGGTGGGGACTCGCTAGCCTCGATTATCCCTTGTTCCCTAAATTCATCAATTTCTCTTTTCTATCTCTCCTTGGAAATGAATGGGTACCTTATAAGGCCTTGACCTGATCGGCTCTGCCTGCCCAGTTTCAATGCTAAAAGGAAATCGATGAATCCTCCCTAGTGGCTCATTTCAAATTGCAATTACATCGGAATAATTACTGACCATGTCACTAACTACATGTTGATATTCTGACAGATAAAATTTTTGTGATTGCAGAATCCAATTCTGAGTGCGTTCGTATATGCGGGCTGGAGTTGTGGCCCCTAACATCCTATTATAAGCAATTTCACATAACTCTAATTCATACACAAAATCACTTCCTAATACAACTCTTTTATTTGACAAATTAACTATAGATATATCAGCTGTGTGATCTTTTATTTTTGTCAAGCCCTCTAGTATCAAGTGGTCCAAATTGTCACGGGGTTTAAAAACGACCTTGGTTCCTTCCGCATGAGAGCGACATAGAGTCACTGATATGCTTGCAAGTGTCTAGGGAGACAACACTTCTCTTTTCTCAGGTACAGCTGTTACCTTACTTACATGTCTCTCCAAGCTCACCTACGCACTTACCCCATCATGACTTTCTATCGGCAAAATGTACCTTCCTGCTTTTACTGTTATTGTATCTTTTCCCAAAAAAATGCATATTTGATTATTAGAGACAAAATCAATTCCTAAAATAGCCTTGATTCCTGGAATTCCAAGGGTGGGCAAGACAGAAATCTTGTATAAACTTCACAGACCCCA
>NC_090745.1:66434175-66436675 GCF_036898095.1 Palaemon carinicauda | reverse complement strand
GAATCTTCTGACATCCCTCCTGCACTTAGGGACTAACATTTTTTCAATACATTCGATATTTGCTTGCTTAGGAGCAACTTTACCATTACCAACTTCATGACCCAAATATACGACCCTCGCCTTTGCGAATTCACTTTTCTTTAAATTAATTACTAAACCTGCTTTCTTCAAAACCTCAAACAGTGCCCTAATACGTTTTAAATGAGTTTCCCAATCATTACTATAAATAACAATATCATCAATATAAACTACACACCCCTCTAAACCATAGACTAAAGTATTCATTAACCTCTGAAAGGTGGCAGCCGCGTTCTTCATACCAAACGGCATCACTTTACATTGAAATAGTCCCTGGGGTGTTACGAAAGCGGACAGGGCCCTTGCCCGCTTCGAAAGAGGAACCTGCCAATAACCTTTCAGCAAATCGAATTTACTAATGTACTTGGCCTTACCCATACGATCAATACAATCCTCAATTCGTGGTAATGGGTAACAATCAGACTTAGACACTTCATTCAATTTACGGTAATCAAAACATAACCTGAAATTACCGTCGGGTTTCTTTACCAATACAACAGGGGATGACCAAGGACTTTGACTAGGTTCAATTAGGTCATGTTTTAGCATATAATCAACTTCCTTCGCCACAACCTCATTTTTAAAGGGATTCAACCTGTAAGGCGCTCGTTTCACAGGAGTGGCACTACCTACGTCCACGTCATGTTCAAGGACATTAGTCCTTCCCGGTACATCCGAAAATAATTCATTATAATTAAATACCAATTTCTTTAAAGACTTTTGTTCTTCATTACTTAAATGAGAAACCATACCAGAAAAATGTTTCAAAGAATTCTTATTATCTGAACGCCATTCACTTCCATTAAAACAATTATCATCAATACTTTCACCCTCTGAAAAAGAAAAAAGTTTATCGTTCTCGGAAACTACAGCATTCCCTCTGGTTGCCACGGGAGTGACTTTCTCCCGTTCTACATAAGCCTTCAACATATTTATGTGACAAAGCTGAAAAGGTTTCCTTCTCTCGGGAGTCTCTACTAAATAATTAACTTCACTAATTTTTTTCAGAATTTTCCAAGGACCTGAAAAAGATGCTTTCAATGGATTTCCAGGAATGGGTAACAAAACCAAAACTTTGTCACCTACCGCAAAGTCACGTGCTTTAGACCTTCTGTCAAAAAAGTACTTCATTCTTTTTTGGCTACACAATAAATTTTCACCTGCAAATTTCCAAGCTTTTGTTAACTTATCACCTAGATTAGACACATAATCTAATAAATTGATCTCAGGGACGTCTCCCTCCCAGGACTCTCGAACAACATCAAGAGGACCTCGAACACAATGGCCAAACACAAGGCTGAAAGGCGAAAAACCTAAAGACTGACTTGGGACAGAACGAAAAGCGAACAACAAATAAGGTAATTCCTTATCCCATTCAGAACCATTAATCAAACAATATTTCTTTACCATCGATTTCAGGGTTTGATGAAATCTCTCCAGAGCTCCCTGACTTTCTGGATGATATGGAGAAGAGGTCACATGTTTTATATTTAACTCTGCCATTTTATCTCTGAAATACCTGCTAACAAAATTAGAACCACAATCCGATTGAATAATTTTAGGCATCCCAAACCTGGTAAAAAAGTCAATTAGTACATCTACAATTTTAACACTTTTTATCGTACGTAGTGGTATTGCCTCGGGATATCGAGACATCCTATCCATGATAGTCAAAATATATTCATTTCCACTACGAGTCCTTGGTAATGGTCCAACAATATCAATAATGACCTCCGTGAAAGGTTCGGAAACCACTGGAATAGGACATAGAGGCGCTTTTGGAATAAGCTGATTAGGTTTACCGACCTTCTGAAAACATCACAGCTATTGACAAACTTCTTTACGTCCGCCTTCAACTTCAGCCAATAATAATTCATTAACAACTTGCCAGAAGTCTTATGAATGCCAAAATGTCCGGCCAAACCACTTTCATGCGCCAATGATATCAACTCATTCCTGTAAACAAATGGAACCATTATCTGTTTCAAAATTTCATAATCAAAGTTATCAGCCTCCATAGGCCTAGTCAACCTATATAAAATATTATTAATTATTTTAAATTTGGGACCGGTTATATCAGTCACCTCACCTGACTCAATAGGGAGATCCCGAAAATCCTTTTTCTGAGCTTTGATTAGCTCTTCAATAGTCCAATTCAGTTTGTCCTTCAAAATCCCAAGATCTACAACTACGCTATCACTACGTTCTAAACTACTTAAATCTAGATCAATTGTTGACTCTGCAGCGTCAACAATTCTAGCACTAGAACGAGTAACTGCTGCTACTTCACTATCAGGGTTTATCAGTATGGGACAAGTATTATTCTTCAGAGCAACATCATTCCCTATCACAACATCAACATTTTTAACCGGAAATTTATCAACGATGGCCAATTTCAAATTCCCTGCAAAGGAAGGGCAGA
>NC_090745.1:66421675-66429175 GCF_036898095.1 Palaemon carinicauda | reverse complement strand
AATCGCTCGTTTAAGGCAAAATCTTCATAATAGTCCGCCAGGTAGCAGACCAGGAAGTAATGCGTCAGGTAGCAGATGGGGTAGTAATTCATCATTGAACGATGATTCTGACCATTTAGGTATGGGTGCAGTGTTGAAATTAAGTCCCAAATTTGACGAGGAACATGGAACAAAATATTTCATATCTTTTGAAAAGTTGATGAATAAAGTAGGTTGTCCCAAAAACAGTGAGTCTTAAGTGGTAAGGCACTCTCTGTGTATAGCTGTATTTCTGAGGATGAAAGTAAAGACTATGATATTGTGAAATAAACTGTTCTTAGTGCATACAGGTTAGTACCAGAGGCGTACCGTAAGAAATTTAGAAGTTTATAAAGGGATGAGAGCAGTACTTATGTAGAATGCGGAAAGTAAATAGAAAGATCATTTGGTGATTGGTTAACTTTCGCTGAAGTAGATAGTTTTGATGTTCTCAAAAAATTAATTTTGTTACAAAACTTCAAAGATAACATATCTCCAGACATTAAGCTATGAGCTATATTTAGTAGATAGGCGTAAAAAGTCTTTTACAGATGCAACAAGGCTGGCAGATGAGTACAGTCTTATTTATATTTTAAGTGATAGTAAGAAGAAAATTAATCCTTCTTCTAGTAAGATGCAACATAGTAAAGTCAGTTTTAGCAATAGTAATACAGGGAACTATGATTATCATTATTATTGATATATATGTGAAAAGACAGGTCATATTGCCAGGTTTTGTAAGAGCAAATAGGAAGTTAGTATTTCAGAGATAATTTTTTATTGATGTAATAAGAAAGGGCATGTAGCAAGGAATTATGTAGCAGAGGGAAAAACTGTCAAGAAACCAGTGTCTCTAGTTAATAATCTTTCGTCAAGCAGAAATGACATTATGAAAGGAACTAGGAAATTTTACAGGGATTTTTTATCAGTAAGTGTAGTTTCTTCGCTTGAAGGAGGGGATTCTAGAGAAGTTATCTTGCTTAAGGACACCGGAGCAGCCGTTTCCCTTATTAGGAAAGAGAGTGTGCCAACAAGGGCAAAAATCAGTAAGAAAGAAAAAGTTATGTTAGGTGGGTTTCCAAATACTTGCGTTGTTTGTCCTTTGTTGAAGATGAACTTGATAAGTCAAGAATTGTCAAGAGATGTAAAATTAGCAACTGTAGACTATTTGCCCATTGACAGCGTTGACATTATTGTCGGTAATGATTTAACTACATCCAGATGTGTGAATCCCATTTTAAGTGAGGCTTCAGTGCCTGAAATGGTAATAACTAGGTCATGTTTAGATACAGATATAGACTACAGTCATAACTTGTTCGAGGATTCGAATGTGTGTGATGGGGTTAATCTTACCAAGTGTGGGGCTGAGAAGACTGACTCCATCGGTGTTGACAGTGATAGCCAAGTTGATGATGTAGCTGTCGAAAGTAGTGATGTAAACATAGTCGATGTAGTGGATTCAAGTAATAGTTACTGCAGTAGTTTAGGCACTAACATTTAGAATAGAGATGAGCTGATTAAGTTACAGACAGAGGATGAGACGCTGTTTCGAATTTTTTAAATTGAGTTGGATGATGATCCTGATAATGTTTGTAAGGAAACCTTTTGTTTGAAAGACGAAATTTTGTGTCACTATGTTCGTCCCAAGTCAGTTAGCAAAGAGGATAGAGAAGATTACATTCAAAATTTAGAGAATTACAAGGATAATTTAAGAAAAACATGGAAATTAGCAATAGAAAACGAGAGCAACAATCAAGGGGAAACTAAAAGAAGATACGATCTTAAGCCAAAGAGGAGAAATGTCCGTGTGGGAGATAAAGTCTTAGTATAAATTCAAAAAGAAGCTCCATCTTATCTTATAAGTTCAAAGTTTTTTTTTCCTATTTTAGGAAAAAGGAGCAATTTTAATTACTTAATTGATATGGGTAGACATAGAGCTAAGTGGCTTCACATAAACTTGCTAAAGAAATACAACGAATGCCCAATACCAGTAATAACTGTGTCGCAGCGGGAAATTAGTTTTCAGAAAATCTCTGATGTGCTTGAGAATTTCAAGTTATTTAACTCTAGCTTAGAAGAAGACAAACACAGTGAATTATATAATGTTTTTTTCTAAGTTATCCAGAAACTGTTAGTAATAAATTAGGTTTAACTAATCTTTTAGAACATGATATTGAGTTACAGGACAGTAAACCCAGTAGACAAAGTCCGTATCGTTTGAGTCCAAAGAAGGCAAATTCAGTACGAAAGGAAATTAAGTATATGCTAGATAAAGATTTGATAATTCCTACCGAGAGTGAATGGTGTTCTCCGATAGTTCTAGTAAAAAAGGAAGATGGAAAAGATAGGTTGTGCATTGATTTCAGAAAAGTAAACAGTGTTACTAAGCAAAGTAACTTTACACTTCCCAGGATTGACGATTGCTTAGATAGGATCGGGAATGCTAAGTTCATCTCCAAACTTGATTTGGTAAAAGGTTATTTGCAAGTACCTCTAAGCAGACGAGCTAGGAAAATATCTGCATTTATAACACCGTTCGGTAGTTATGAACCTAAAGTAATGCCTTTTAGGTTAAGAAATGCCGCCAGTACTTTCCAAAGATTAATGAATAAAGTTTTAAATAGTATTGATAACTGTGTCGTGTATTTAGATGATCTTGTTATATTTACAGAAATTTGGGAAGAACATTTACAAAATTTAGCTAAAGTCCTGAGAGCCCTTGAAAAAGCAAACCTTGTATTAAATTTAAATAAATGCAAATTTGGGGAAACTTATATCACTTATTTATGGCATAAAGTGGGTCTCGGTAAGATTTGCCCTAAAAGTGAGAATGCAGAAGCTATCATCAATTTCCCAATTCCAGCAACTAAAAAGAAGGCCTTGAGATTTCTCGGGATGGTTTCATATATCTGTAGATTTGAACCAAATTTTTCAAAAATAAGCTCTCCCATAACTAATCTTTTTAAGGAGGGGACGAAGATTTGTATTTGATGAAGAATGTGGAGAAGCTTTTAATAAATTAAAGCCTGTAATGCTTCCCGAACCAGTATTATTGTTATTTGATTTTACCAAGAAATTTAATTTAGCAATCGATGGTAGTGACATTAGCATAGGAGGAGTCTTGTTGCAAGAAGTAAATAGAACGAATCACCCAGTCGCATATTATTCAAAGAAACTAAATAAAGAAGAAGAGACAAACGGAAGCAGCCAGCCCTTCCTGCTTGTGATGAGAAGTAGCCAACACTGCCTGCAGCCTGCCTTAGTTCAACAGTATCATCGAATTCTTGGAAGAAGACCTCTGATGTCCCTTCTTGATGCCACCCTTTTTGTGACGTCTTTGAATCCGGTCATCGTTCCAGTTTCATCTGAACTTCAGTCGCCCTTCTGCCATGTTATCAAGCTTTACTTCAACAGTATCATCGAATTCTAGGAAGAAGACCTCTTATGACCCTTCTTGATGCCACCCTTTTTGTGACGTCTTCGAATCAGGTCATCGTGGCAGTTTCATCTGAACTTCAGCCACCCTTCTGCAACGTTCTCAAGCCTTACTTCAACAGTATCATTGAATTCTTGGAAGAAGACCTCAGATGTCCTTTTTTGATCCTACCTTTTTTGTGACGTCTTCAACTCTGGTGATCGTGCCAGTTTCATCTGAACTTCAGTCGCCCTTCTGCAACGTTCTTAAGCCTGAAGTCTCCGTACCAGTATCGTCTCAGCATCTGCACAAAACTATTCCTTAAGTATTTCTACCTTACTGACTGTTTCCCTTTTCTATTGGTGTTTGATTGATTTGATTTGTCAGTTAAAGTAAACGAATTAGTAACGTTGGTTTCCTTTATATAAGCTTGTGAATAAATCTGTTGTTTTTTTTCATGAGTTTCTCTTTATATTCATTTCCCATATTTAGTTGGTTGTTGTTGACATTTATTTTACTTATTAAAAGAACCTGTAACGATTTTAAGATCGTAACAGTGGAGTTAGTTGAAAGAGAATTGCTTCGCAAGCAAGGTTTCTATCCCTTTTCCAAATTATTACATTTGCAACCTTACCTCGTTAGAGCCATGCCACTAAGCCATGAGAATGATTTATTAGAAATTTCTAGACAAATTAAGTAAGTATATATAGGACCCAGCAATGCATACGAAGCAGAAGAGATTCAGCCTATCCCTTTGAAAGAGCCAACGTTCACCAGCTTTCTCTCCTTGCAAGTGTGTGAAGTGTTTGCCTTTCAAAGGTGAATAGGTGATTTGTATACAACTTATAATTGTATAGTATTTTTCAAACGTTGGTGATATTAATGGATCATTAGTTAAACGTGTAGTGTGATAACCCTGGATAGGTACGCACCTCGGACACCCCTTTAAGGGTATACTCGGTCGCGCGCGACCCCGACCCAAAAAAAAGATTCTTGATAAATCTGTTTTTGCAGTAACCTCCTTTTTTTTGCCAAAAAAAATTCAATGAATGCTTAAAACTACTGTAAAGATAAATACTACACATCTGCAGAAAAACTATTTATTATAAATATTTTAAAAAATTAAGTAGAAAAAAAAGACCTTACATAAAAATTCATAAAAAAAATTTATACATATATACACAAATCCTTTTAGGAATTGATTCTTGAATGTTTAGGACACATTTTGATGTATTTTGGATGAAGTTGGACCCATGGAGGTGAAGATCTGAAATGAGAAAAAAAGGGTAACTTTTTTGGGCCAAAAACATTTGTCCAAATTTCATGATTTTTTGGGGGTACCCAAATGAAATAGGAAGTGGCTAATTTTTTTAGGGAATAAACATATGTTATCCTAAAATAGAAATATGTAAAAAAATCTTCATTATTATGTAAATTACATTTATATCAGGGGCCATATCTAAAAGTCATTTTTTGAGTACTTAGAAATTTCGTAAAAAATACATATATTTAATATATAATATGATATTTATGCCGGTAAAAATATACCAAAATATCAAATATTCTATAGGGAACAAGAATAAATATAGATAGGGCAACTTACGCTTCGGATATGTCCACAAAATGGCCGCCAACCACACTGACTCAGACTCCCTAATCTGCCACCTGAAATGTAGGAAGAGTATGTCAATTTCAAGGTGTTATTTACTGATCTAATTATTCTTAGATATGCATAAAAATTGTATGGTGGATTGCTGGATGATTGTCAATTATTTTACGACTATAAAATTAGAATTCTGACCCCAAAAAAAAAAATTTGAAGGGAAATAAAATAGAAAAAAAAATGTAAAACAATATAATATTTTAGCTAAAAAAATTTGATGATATTCAATCAAAAAAGAAGTAAACAAAATTTTCCGACAAATAAACATCTAAATGAATCATTACTCTGTGATAGTTCCTTAGTACGTAGTAATTTTGAAAGAAATGGGAAAAAACGAAAAATTGGCAATCGCAGGAAAATCGAACACATACCTATATATACGCCATATCTGGCTTAAAAAAAAAAGATAGGCATGGGTAGCCAGATCATCTAGAAACACTTTCTAACACTATAAAAATATAAGTTTTGCGACACTACTTGCCAATTCCTTACGGTAACATGACTAAGCAAAAAAATGCAAAACAAATAAAAAGGGACACTCGCGGAAAATTGGCCAACATTCTAATATACGGCATTTCAGAAAAAAAAAATTTCAACCACGTGCTAGGCAAACCATCAAGGCACATTTTCCGACAAGTAAACATCTAAATGAATCATTACTCTGTGATAGTTCCTTAGTACATAGTAATTTTGAAAGAAATGGGAAAAAACGAAAAAATGGCAATCACAGGAAAATCGAACACATACCTATATATACGCCATATCTGGCTAAAGAAAAAGATAGGCATGGGTAGCCAGATCATCTAGAAACTCTTTCCAACACTATAAAAATATAAGTTTTGCGACACTACTTGCCAATTCCTTACGGTAACATGACTAAGCAAAAAAATGCAAAGCAAATAAAAAGGGGCACTCGCGGAAAAATGGCCAACATTCTAATATACGGCATCTCAGATAAAAAAAAAAGACATGCACGTGTTAGCCCAACCATCAAGGCGCACTTTCTAACAAATAAACATGAAAAAAAAAATCAATAATATACGGCAATTCCTTACTACGTAGTAAGTTTTTACAAATATTGAAAAAAACAGAAATTGGCAACCGCAGGAAAATACCCCACATATCAATATCTACGGCGTATCTGACAAAAACAAAGTCACGCATGGGTAGCCAGATCACTTTCCAACACTAAAAAAGCAAAAGTTTTGCGACACTATTTGGCAATTTCCTACGGAAAAATTACTTGGCCAAAAAATGAAAAAAAAAATTAAAAAGGGGCACTCGTGGTAAAATGGTCCTCGTGGTGATGAACGACATTTCAACTAAAAAAAAAATCATGCACATGGTAGCCAAACCATCCACCAAGACTTTCCACAACTGATAACCTATACAAGTTGCACCATTCTACGACAATTTCATAATACGTAATAACTGGGTAATTATGCAACTTACCTTAGAAGGGTAAACTCGGTCGCGCTCAACCCCGACGCGTCTCAGAAATCTGGGAAGGAGTACAGCTACAGCGATGTACATCTGGACAATACTAGAGCGTGTAGGCGAGACACCGACTGCAGGTTGATCACCCACAAATTCAGTCACGGGGGTGAGTCACGTGAGAAAAACATCTTTTGTTTTGACGCTCGGGGTCGCGGACGACCCACCATACCGTTCCAGGGTTAACTTAATGTAAGTACATTTTACCATATAAATTTTTGCAACTGGCCCTGTGAGATTTGGGTTAAACAGTGAAGTATATTTATTTTGCCTAACCGTTCTGTAACCTTGTGTGAACTAAAAGACGTAAGTATAACAGTTACATATATGTAAATTTCCTTATTGGTCTATTCATTAGAGTGTTAAAGAGTTAACTCTTTTTATTAATTGTCAAATATTAATATTTTCATAAAATAATTTCCAGTGAAACAGGTGATTGTATAATTTATATAAATTATCATTTGGTTGTCTTACTCTCGGGTCTAGTTCTGATTTTTATTTCGAGTGATTTTAATTTTGGGGTTAATTTTGAATTGTTATAACTTTTTATATATTATATTTATTTTATCATCCAAAATGGCGGCCAACATGGAGACCGGATGTTAACGTCGCCGAGTACCAAAACAGTAACGGAGGAGGAGAACTTTGTAACGGCTTCTCCCATAACTTGCCACTATTCCCCCTCGAAGCGTAAACGCTATGTCAGGTGCAGATAGCTGTGTGGCGTGTCAAGCATACGTCCCCTGTTATTATACGATATCCTAAAGGGAAACCTTATGGGTACTCGCGCCAGAAGTTAGAATTCTGTGAAACCTTTAGTTTAATTCTCTGGGAATATCTACTGTAGTCATATATACCCTTAGGAAGCTACTGAAGGAACTCTCCATCAGGACGACATGGTTTGAGCCCA
>NC_090745.1:66396675-66416675 GCF_036898095.1 Palaemon carinicauda | reverse complement strand
TTAGATCTGAAAGCGCCAAACATAAATATAGATAGAATAGCTAGGTATGATATAACTTAGCTTCTAGAGCACAGAGAAACATTGCAATTAAATGTTGGAATCGATTTGCAGTATTAGAGACTTTAAGAGACAAAGAACAGACAGTTAGTGAAGAATAATGTGTAGTTTACAACATATATCAGTCAGTTGGTAGTGAAGTTTTGGGACATGTAGTTTCAAGGAGAAAATCATGGATATAAAATGATACTGGGAATGCTATAAATAGGAGATAAAGACAGAAACTGATTGATGAAAGTTTCCAAGACTTGTATTCTTCTAAGAAGTTAATACTGTCCCTAGAAATCCCGAACCGTTTCTTGACCGCTAGGGTGAGAAAATCATGAGATGAAGGTTCTGGGTTTTCTCTGATGAAGATGAGACAGTCAATATCTGCACTTGCTGAGTCAGAACCAGGTCCGGCAACGGGATCAGCTTCAGGCGTAGTTCCGTTATCAAAGGGAACCAAACACTGTTGGGCCACTTGTGGGCCACTATTGCTGCTATCCCTCGAAAGGATCTCAGTTTGTCGAGCACTTTCAGCAGAAGGTTGGTTAGAGGGAACAGGTAGATCTTGGACCACCTGCTCCAATCAATGGACATTGCGTCTGTCGCTTCCGCTAGAGGATCCTCGTACGGGGCTACATACCGGGGTAGCTTCTTGTTGTCGCTTATTGCGAAGAGAACTATCTGCAGTCCTGGGACTTTGCGAAATATGAAGGAGAATGATTTTGCATCTAGGGACCATTCTGACTCTATCGGGTTGACCCTGGATAGAGCGTCCGCTGTCTCATTGCGGAACCCTTGAAGGTGGACTGCTGACAAGTGCCATCTCTTCTTCTTCGCTAGACGGAGGATGGCCAGTATCACTTGATTTATGTGAGGCGATCTCTAGCCTTGTCGATTTAGGCATTTCATTACAACTTTACTGTCTAGAACCAGATGGAGGTGGATTGAGCAGTGAAGTTCCAGTTTCTTTAGAGAGAGAAGAACTGCCATGGCTTCCAGAAAATTGATGTGGAAGGTCTTGAAGAGGGGAGACCAGGTTCCCTGGAGTCTCCGATGTTGAGATTGACCTCCCCACCCCTCTTTTGAGGCGTCAGTGTGAACGGTGACTGCCGGTGGAGGTGGTTTCAGAGGTGCCTTGCTCTTCAGGTTCTTGGCTTCCGACCATGGTTTGAGTAGTGATCGCAGACGATTTGAAATCGGTCTTTGTAGATCTCTTCGAGCCTTTGATGCGTAGTTTCTCCAAACTCCTGATGCATGTTTTAATTGTGATTTCAATATTGGATCTGTCACTGAGGCAAACTGGAGGGACCCCAACACTCTCTCCTGTTGCCTTCTTGATATCCTGTTGGATTGAAGAAGTCTCTTGACAGATCCTGCCATCTCTTTCCTCTTCTTTGATGGAATGGAAAGGCAGTGTGACTGTAAATCCCAGTGGAAGCCGAGCCACTGGAACTTTTGAGCTGGAGATAGACGAGAATTTTCCAAGTTGATCTTGAATCCTAAGTGTTCCAGGAACTGGATCATTTGCTTGGAGGCTTGCCTGCACTCTTCCTCGGATGCTGCCCACACCAGCCAGTCGTCCAGGTAGGCTACTACCTGGATCCCCTTTAGGCGTAGTTGATGAATGACTGCATTCACAAGCTTGGTGAATACCCTTGGGGCTATGTTTAGACCGAAAGGCATGGCTCTGAAAACGTACTTTTTTTTCTGTAGTTTGAACCCTAGGTAGGGGGAAACTTGACAGTTGATTGGAACATGCCAGTACGCACCCGTCATGTCTATGGAGACTGTGTATGCCCGTTTGGGAAAAAGGGTCCTTATGTGTTGAAGCGTCAGCATTCTGAATTTGTGGTTCACTATGAACTTGTTGAGGGGTGATAAATCCAGAATGACTCTAAGCTTTTCCGAATCCTTCTTCGGAACACAAAATAGCCTTCCTTGGAATCTGATGGACTTTGCCTTCCGAATAACTCTTTTGTTCAAGAGTTCCTGAACATATTCTTTCAGAATGGGGGTTGAGTGCTGGAAGAATTGACGAAAGTTTGGTGGAGTTGAGCTCCAACTCCACCCTAGTCCGTTCTTGATTAGGCTATGGGCCCAGGGATCGAAGGTCCTATGATCCAGGAAGAGGAGAAGTCTCCCTCCTACCGGTAGCATCTCACTTGGAGTGCTGGTTGGAGGACTTGCCTCCTTGGCCACGTCCCCCTTTGTTACCCCTACCTCTGAAGGGGCGTCTAGAGGACCCTCGAAAGGAACCTCGAGACTTTGGCCTAAAAGTCGTCGATTGGCTTTCAAAGAATGGGGTGAACACCGGCGATTGGGGCACCAGTTGGAAGGTGGTGGTTGGATGTGCCACCGTCTGGGGCACCGTGGCCATGGGAAGCTGTTGCTGTTTTCTAGGCCAAGAGGGTACTCTTGGTCGTTTTGATTTATTCTTCGGCTGGGGACCCTCGTCACCGGAAGATTTTCTTTTTGAGGACAAGCCCCACTTGGAGAGGAGATTCCTGTTCTCCGTAGCAGCTTTGTCCACGACCTCTTTGACCACTTTGATTGGGAAGAGGTCTTTTCCCCAGATATTGGAGGCTATGAGCTTCCTTGGTTCGTGTCTCACCGCAGCCGAGGCGAACACGAACTCTCTACAAGTCCATCGGGTTTTGATAAAGTTGTGCAAGTCCTTGGTGACTGTCGCCAAATGAGACCATGTACAAATCTGGGGTGTCCGGGATGCTTGTCATAGTCTCTTAGCCAGTCTGCAGAGACATGGAAGCAGCAAGACGTTCTTTAGTCTCTTGTTCCCTGTGCAGGAGAGACTCTGACAGCTTCGGGAGGTTTTCGCCGAACTGTCGTCCAGCAATATGTGCCTCCAGCTTCCCAACTGTGAAGGTGCTATGAACATCCTTCCAGTCTTTATCATCTGATGGAAAAGCAGGGAAAAGGGTCCACACTCCTCCAGTGTAGAGCAAGGTTTCCCTGCTTCAACTGCCTTTAAGGCTGCCTTAAACCCTTTGTCCATAAAGGGGAAGGCACGTTTGTGGTCAGCAATAAAGGATGGGTGATTTTTGCTGAGAGCCGGCACCTTGGAACTAGTAAAGGCCATCTGTTTCAAGGTGGTTGTATATAAGGCCTGAGCCTTAGAGATTTCGAGGACAATCGTCTCCTTCGGCTGTTTCCTCTTTGGATGCAGGTTCCATCCTTAGACGGACAAAGCAGTCCAGGTAGGCACCTTTGCTGGGCCAAAACTCAATTTCCTCTACTGGGACAGTGCCCAGTTTCTCCGAGAGGAAGATCCTGCCCCCCCCCCCCCCCACGACATTGGCCTATGCTCTGCATATCTCCAAGGGTTAACGTCAGAGAAAGCGGCGAGATCCTTGACGTTTAGCTTCTTCGGGGCTAAAAGTGTTGCAACCAGCTGATGCATTTTCGTCCGAAGAGAAGCTTCTTTCTCGGACAATTTCTTCTGAATGTCCTGCACCATAGACAGCAGCAAGTGCAACGTACTTGTGATGGAATCTAGCTGGGGTGCAGTAGATGAAGTGGAAGGCACCGGCTCAGTAACCGTGGCTGAAGATACCGAAATCGTTTCGGTCTTATTGACTTCAGCCTCAGGAGGTATGTCATCCTCCTGCTCCAGTTCTTCCAGTAGAAGACTGTTCTTAGTCTTCTCTGGGACAACCGACATGTTGTCATCTAAATGGATGCCCTTCAAGGCGTCCGAAACAACAGATTCCATCGGAGGAATCTGTACTAGGGGAATCTCAGGTTGAGCCTGGGGAATGATTGCATCCGCAGATGCCCTAGGGAAAAGACAGTCCTTCATCCTCTCATTAGGAAGGTATGGGCCAGAGGTGTTCTTCTGAAAACCCCTGACCCATTTTCTCAGCGTGTCCCTTGCTGCATCCCTTGACTCAGTGGACTTTTGATCATCAAAAGCCTCTTTTACCAGTTTGTCACAAACAGTACATACCTGTGGGTCCAAGTATTTGAAAGACCCCTGGGTGACTGCGCAGCGAGCATGGACCATGCACACGTCATGGCCGTAGAAGTTCTTGCTACGGACCCTGCAAAAGCTGTTCCCGCACTCGGGATGCTCCTCCTGTAAAGAAAGAAAGCATGTAAGTATTCGGTGAAATTCTCAGATTTCAGCATACATATTTTTTTAAGATATTAGCTTGGATAGAGTTAACTAGAAAATAGGAAAGACACCTGCTTGTGTTTCCTGTCCAGCCCATTGCTATTCCCTTCTCCAATATTGAACAATAAATTCATAATGAATTTTGTATGGGAAGATTTAACACAATGTCCCAGGTTCAATATTGGGGGTAAATTAATGGTTGATAACCATTAGGTGGTAGAGAGGATCATTCTTTTATATGTGATGGTCTCACAATAGGCTGCCCGTGGAGCACCTTGTAGGTTGGAAAATACGTTTTTGGGCTACAGCACTGACTGGCGGCGGTATGCCGCCAGACCTGCTGTGCCTGCCGGCACATGCCGGGCCTGCCGGCATATGCCGGCCTTGCCAACATATGCCGGCCTAATCTGGGCTATTGAAGGCAGTTACTGTCTTCAGATCTATACTTTTTGGGTGGCCGACTGCCGGCCGACAACTTAGTTGCCGGCCACTCGTCATAATATGTTTATTGTCGTTGGGTTATCGCTCAGCGACACCCCCGGCAAGTGGCAGAGTAACTGCCGGCCGACAGACAACCAACATGGCCGCCGACAGCTATAAACTGCAGGTGGCCGGCCCAGTATAAGGAAAGGTAGAGAAAAAGAGAGAGGATGGAGGAAGACAAAGGCTCAGCCTTGCCGGCCTACATCCCGAATGAGGGTTCAAGTGGAAGGGGGAATTATATTCGGGCTTCCACCCAACCATATCCCATCCATATGGGCTATGGAAGGCAGTCCAAGGGAGAATGAAGAACACTCTAATGATTATGAGGGTACCTGCCGGCAGCCGGCCTGGCCGGCAGCAGACAGGGAACCTCAGGCCAGTTCTATAGATTACCCTTAGGGTCAAATGTAGAATGAAGGCCAGGGAGGGTGATGGTTCATTCAACACAAACGAGACAGCGGGGAAGGGAGAAAAGTCTTATAAGTAAGGTAATACCCGAAGGCATTACCCAACTTAAAGGATTCTGATCTCATAAAGTAACCTCAAGTAGGGAAATCAATTCCCCCGGTTGGGTTTGTCAAGTGAGAAAGCGGTCATAGGACACGATCTCGCAAAAGAACAGAATCTCGTACCAGGTATCTTAGACAATGAAGAAATAATTTCTTCGGTCTAAGATCCACTGGCACAGGACTGTCTGCTAGACCGAGGAAAGAGGAATTGTAAAACAAAAACCTCCACGTATGGTCTAGGGAGGCCTAGCCTCCTTTATAGACAACTTAACCTGACTTGGGAAATCATTTCACTTTTTTGTAAGATGCCTAACAAAGACTTTACTCTGATGTCCTGTTCTAACTCAAAAACCGACTCAGTGGTTAAGAGAAAGAAACGAAACACCCCAGTAAACTTTGCCAGAATTCAGTTCAAAGCAAAGCTAACTGAGGGTAGCCTAGGCTTATCAGAGGGAAGGGGAATTGTTCTTAAATCTCGGCAAGAGATTGGTATTGACTTAGAAGGTATAGGAGGCATCAACCTCACCTTAGAAAACAATACAAGAGCAATTGGGGACATGTATGAAAGTATACTAAAGCCCCTAGGCTAGTAAGTGTAGGAGCATAGAGAATCGTTCACCGAAACTCTCTTGTATACTATCTTGGAAGAGGAAAATTTATGCAGTAATATCTTAATTGTATAAAATATTGCCCGAGCCTCAATAAAACTTTACCAGGAAGGTTATATCATGCATGAAGTGTGTAGGTGCCTAGGCTAGGAAGCCTAACACTCGTGAGGCTCGAACATAAATAGCCAAATCCACGACAACAATGACATAATATAAAAATCCCTAGCTAAAATATTAAATAGCTAAAGTTAATAAAACAAATAATGCCGGGAAAGTCATTCTGGCTAACTAGATGTACAGGAAGAACGACCGCGTTCATGACGCCATCCGGCTGGCAACAGCTCTTGTTACGTTAATTACGATTTCAATCGAAGAGTAAAACTGACAAGAGCTTACATTTACACAATTCAAAGATATTACTTAACTCTCCAGAAGCTGATGAGGCTGGTGAAGACATCATAGCGACAAATAACTCCAAAATATCGAGAGATAACACGGGATAACACCGGTCAACGAAGCTACAAGAGAAAGAATGGCTTGGTGGCGCCTCGCGGTGGTGATTCGGCGCACTATTTACAGTACAGTAGGAGTGTCGAGAGCGTTGCCTCTTTAACGACTCTCCTATATTCATGCCACCTTTCCTCCTCAAAGTGGAAACGGTATTAGGGGTGTAGATAGCTATGAGACATGTCAAGAATACATCCTCTGATTACGGGATATCCAATTTTAAGGGATATTCGCTCCAGGAGTTAGAATTCTGGATACCTTTGGTAAATTCTCTGGGATATATCACTGTAGTCAAATATAACCTTAGAAGCTACTAATGAAGGAACTTCCATCAGGACGACATGGCCTGAGGCCCCTCCCAAAAAAAAAAATATATATATATATATATATATATATATATATATATATATATATATATATATATATATATATATATAATATATATATATATATATATATATATATATATATATATATATATATATATATATATATATATATATATATATATATATATATATATATGTATATATATATATATATATATGTATGGGTAGTATGTTGGCTAGGGCACCAGCTATCCAATCAGATAGTACTGCTAGAGAGCTATGGGGGTCCTTTACACTGGATCCTTCTCATTGGTTACGGTACATTTTCCCTTTCCCTACACATACACCAAATAGTCTGGCTTATTCTTTACATATTCTCTCCTGTCCTAACTGTTATTGTTCAGTGGCCACTTTCATCTTGGTAAAGGTAGAAGGTAAGCAACTCTTCTAGAAGAAGGACACTCCAAAATCAAACAATTGCTCTCTAGTCTTCGGTAGTGCCCTAGCCTCTGTACCATGGCCTTCCACTGTCTTGGGTTAGAGTTCTCTTGCTAGTGGGTGCACTCGGGCATGCTTTCTGTTCTGTTTCTCTTCCTTTTGTTTTGTTTGAGTTTTTATAATAAATATAGGAAATATTTATTTTAGTGTTGTTCCAGTTCTCAAAATGTTCTATTTTTCCTTGTTTCCTTTCATCACTGGGTTATTTTCCCTGTTGAAGCCCCTTGGCTTATAGCATTCTGCTTTTCCAGCTAGGGTTGTAGGTTATCAAGTAATAACAATAATAATAACATATATATAATTATACATACATATATATATATATATATATATATATATATATATATATATATATATATATATATATATATATATATATATATATATATATATGTATATATATATATATATATATATATATATATATATATATATATATATATATATATATATATATATATATATATATATATATATATATATATATATATATATATATATATATATATATATATATATATATATATATATATATATATATATATATATATATATATATATATATATATATATATATATATATATATATATATATATATATATATATATATATATATATATATATATATATATATATATATATATATATATATATATATATATATATATATATATATATATATATATATATATATATATATATATATATATATATATGTATGTATCTGCCTTTATATACCGTCCATAGAAGTTTAAAAGCAAGTGATTGGCGTACCAAGCTTTCAATTCATTATCAATTTGCAGCTGAATTCATTCAAGTTGTAGGTCAAAAGGGATATCTGCGGGCTTCAAAATAAGTGGTGTAGCAAATATGCTTAGTTCCTGTTGTTCCGTCTTAATATCCCTGAACCTTGCACTATAGGCCTCAATTAATTTTGCACAGTCATCAGCATACGTGGATGTTGAACAGGGATTTTCTTCTTGTAAGGTCTGGAAGGCACTGTGTTAATATTTTTAATTTGCATTTTCCACAGTTTTAATTTGATTTCAAATGACTCCACAATCGAAAGCACTAAACTAAAAAACTGGGCTTTGTGAACCCTGGGATTCCCAATCCAACTACCCTCTGACGAGAACGTATGGGTACATGAAATATATCTGTATTTAACTGTTGTAGAGGAATTTGAAATTATTAACATTATATGCTTATAAAGGTCTTGAAATTTTATTTTATAAGTTCCATCTGCCTATGCCACAATATCTTGATAATTTTATTTAGATTTTATTTGAAGATTTCAACTCACTGGTATGCTTATATGATATGGTGTCTCAGTGCCAGACCAATGGGGTTACCTGTAGATGGCTCGAGGGGCAATGGAAAGGCCTTAGGTGCCGGAATCGGCAAATAGGGCGTAGGTCCCCCCCCCCTGCCATAGATATATATAAAAATTGTGATCGGTGACTTGAATGCTGAAATTGGAGGGAATAATCAAGGTATAGAGAATGTGATGGACGTGTGGGCTCTTGGCAAAGTTACAAATGAGAATAGCACACATTTTATAAATTTTTGTTCAGCAAAAATCTTGTTATTAGCGGTAATCTTTTCCAGCACAAGGACATCCAGAAATATACATGGACTTCAGCATGTGGCAATTAGAAATAAAAAAAATTATCACATTAATAAGAAGAGAAGGAGGACTCTGAGAAATATTAAAAGCTATAGTTAAAGGTTTGAATATTGATAGTGATCACCAGCTCCTCATTGCCACACTGAAGTCAACACTAGAATCACCAAGCAGAAATATAGAAAGAATACCTAGATTTGATACAAACAAGCTTCTAGTAGAATAGCACATAGAAGACTTTTCAATAGGATGAAAGAATCTATTTGCATTCTTAGAGAATTTAAGAGACGAAGAGCAGACAATTAACGAAGAATGGTGTGTTATTAGGAACATATATCAGTAAATCGCTAGTGAAGTTTTAGGAAATGTAGTTACACGGAGAAATCCCTGAATATCAAATAATTCTTGGGATACTATAAAAAGAGATAAATATAGAAAAGGATTGTTGAAAGGTTTCGATGAAGTTATACCAATTACAAGGTAAAAAATGCTAAGTAATTCAATATTTATAGTGAGGCCAAAAGAAAAGGCAGAAATCACTAGAAAGAATATTTAGACAGGAAAGCAGATGAGGCTGACAAATCTATGAATTTAGGGAGTGGCTATGATGTAAGAATTTCTCATGAAATTGTTAAAGAAATCTCTACGGGGGCAAATGAAAGGAAGCATATACCCATTATAACAACAGAAGAGGAAGAAAGGCAACGTTGGATGGAACACTTTAGCGAGATTATGAATAGGAGATATGGAGGGACTAGTTTGATTGATATACCTAAAAGCTGATGAAGACCTTGATATGCCCATGAATGAAATCAGTGTATCTAAAGTCAAATCTATCATAAAAAAAAGCTCAAGAGATGGAAAGCCCCTGGATACGATAACATAACTGCCGAGATGATATTGGTAAAAATGAAGTGACACCCAGAACACTTAGAAGATTATTTAGTTGAATTTGGAATGCAGGGGCAAAAACTAATGAATGGGAGCTAGGAGTGTTTGTGAAAATGCCAAAAGAAAGATCAGACTAATTACAATAATTACAGAGGCAACACACATGTCAGCTGTCATGAAAATATATGGTATGCTTATTCTATAGAGACTAGAGAGAAAGATTGATGAAAAGCTGAGAGATGACCAAGCAGGATTTAAAAAAAAAAAAGAAGGTAAAATATACTGACCACAGTTTCATTTTCAGACATGTCGTATAGCAATGTGTAAAATATAGAAATCCAATTTTGAAGGAATTTGTGGATTATGAAAAAGCATTTAATAGTGTGCACTGCCCAATTTTGTGGGGAGTCTTGCGTTATTATGGAGTTCCTCTTCTATATATAAATATAATTTAGTCTATTCTTAAGCAAAGAAAGTGCAAAGTTAATGTTAGTAGAGTACTATCAAATGACTTTCCAGTGAACATTGGACTACTCCAAGGAATGTGTTGTCGCCTATGTAGTTTATCCTCCTCATGGATTTTGCAATGCATAGAACAGTTGGGGATGGTGGAGGCCCTTTCCATTAATAGGAGTAGGAGAAGATAAAGATGAAGATTCAGAATGAGAAGCCTGTGTTGTTAAGGCGTAACAATGAAGACAATTCTGGTCAATAGGAGAGCAACAGATAATGTTACATCTAAGGAAACAATTCACTATGTTTCAGTTACACTTTAAGCGTTATGGATGCACATTTATATGTATAATAAATGACGTTCTTCGAACACCTAAAATTAAATAATAATATTATACTTCTGAATTTTTTTTTTTTTTTTAGTTTTCTTGAGGTATAAACAACAAGATCATGTTTATATTGGCATGTTTATAACAGGAAATAAGAAATTCATTTGTCGGCGTCGCCAAGTTTCCTGTTTATATTAAACTATGGCTCCATGAGTGGAAATGGAATTCTAATTATAAACTTACGTAGACTGGATCATCAAATGAATGAGAAACTATCACCACATATATATATATATATATATATATATATATATATATATATATATATATATATATATATATATATATATATTGAAAAGGACTATTTTTAACATATAGTAAGTCGATATGAATAATACAACCTACCAAAATACAGATGTATATTGCATAAAAGAGGGAATTTATAGTAAGGATGTGATCCCTAGATGGAAAATATGATGGTTTATAGGAGGGATTACTATGAAAAAGCTTCAGAGAAACGATAAAAGAATACTTTACCAATATGAAGATAATTAGGGTTCCTAATTATAGACTAGCATAGCCTTTCCAATGAAGCGTTAGTTTTCCAGGCACTGCCAGAATGATAATAGGTGTTAACCTGACGATTCTTTTGTATTGAAACAATATCATGAAATAATTTATTGCTCGACTGGATATTGACGATTTAGTGAACAGTTGGAGTTAATATCTGGTTTTGACCATTGGTCATTTCAGATACTGATATTTCCCGATGGTTCAACGGTGAGATATTCAAGGCAGGATGTTGCTCGCAAGTAGTAACTTCAGAAGAGGAACTACGAATAGACAATTACGCTTAGCACAAATTGACAAACTCTCTCTCTCTCTCTCTCTCTCTCTCTCTCTCTCTCTCTCTCTCTCTCTCTTGTGTTTCTGTATGCCGGTGAGTGAGTACACTTGTGCGACCCGATAAATAAGGTGATTTAACGCGGATAACAATATTATTATTATTAAAAGAAGGAGTTTTACCAGCCCGATGAGTCAAGCTGGACTCTCACAGGGCTGGCCCGAAAAAAAAATCGGGATATAAAGAATTATAATCTTTAAATATTCTAAATATGGGTGAATAGATGGATGAATATATATATATATATATATATATATATATATATATATATATATATATATATATATATATATATATATATATATATATACCTGTATATATATATGATTCTGAGTGATAAAAATAATTAACTATATAATAAATCTATGTAATTTAAAATGAATTAGTAAAAAATCTTAGGTAAAAATTTAGATTCTATCAATAATACGTGAATTCCTTAAAAAGGTTAATATTCTAGAAACAGAAAAATTACTTGATTCACTTAAAATGTCAGAAAAAGTTTTCTGACCAAAACATATATCTCTCTCTCGCTGAAAAAATTCACAAACCGAAAATATATGTTTAATAGATAAAAAAAGTATCACACTCACTGCACATTGGAACAGTAGCATAGGCTATCGAGTGCAATATAGCTATAAGTTTTCGTGAATAGTCGGTGACTAGTTTGAGGTCAGAAAAGTGGGAAAAAACGTCGACATAGGTTTAGTTATCTTGTGAATTACTAAAAATCTGATCAAGATGGCGCTCTATAACCCAGGCAAAGCTTGGAGAGACATTACTGCAATCACCAAAAGTAAATTTCATGAGGTGGCGAAACAAGAACTAGACCATTTGGTAATAGAGGTCGCTAGTAACTGCAACCAGTATAACGGAAAAATATTCTCAGACATATGGAAACAGTATGATCCAACAAACTAGAGCAAGTCTGCGGAAAACATCAGCAAAATAAAAGAAGAAATTCCAAAGAAGATCCAGGTGATAAAGAGACTTATAAAGAAAGTTTACATCAATCAACACTTTCCATCAAAGAACAATAAGAAGTCCAATATAGTGAATATGCTGATTGATGCATGGGGAAAAATAATGCAAAAATGGTGCAATACATGTAAGATGTGGTATTCCATTGTTAATCCACAACAGCTTATCAGGAAATGCGATGCATGCCATGTACCAACACATCCTACCTGCGCTGAAGTGCAACAAAAAGTAAAAAATAAAGACACAAATGCATTCTGCTCAACATGCTTAGTCCGGATAGAAAATATAATTAAGTCGAAACTGAATCTGCAAATAGTTGTGCATATACGGTACATAAAGGCGTATATGCATCCAGGGTTAATTCTAATATTGTGAGACTTATGGCTTATTCTTTAGTTATTATGCATTAAATGGAAGTGATTGCATTACATTATATATATGATTATATATCAAGACAGATTTTGGCAGTTAGGGCAGTAGGTCTCAATCTACACTCAGTAGTGCTCTGGCAGTCATTGGAAGAGGTTGTCTCGCAGGTGGCCCAGGAGGTTGGTGTCCCTCAACTATCGTGTTACACATCTTTTGGGTAGCTAAATATTAGTATTACATTTTCCAATGCACATTTTATTGCCTTGCATACGATTTAGTTTTACTTTGTTATATTTTCAGATTCTCCAATGGCTTCAAGCACGTCAAAACATTGAGGATGCCTCAACAAGGCCAATTCTATCTGCTACGTGTGTGGGGACTTCACAACAGTTGCACAGCGTCGAACCATCACTTCCCTCCTCAGAACTGCCTACTTTCACTATTTTGACTGTAAAATTGGTGAATAGGACAAGTCTTGGGCTCCACACATCTGTTGTAAACCCTGCTACAATGGACTAACTGCATAGTTTAATAGCAAGAAAGCGGCTTTCAACTTTGCAGTCCCGATGGCTTGGAGAGAGCCACGAGGCCACGCAGATGATTGTTATTTTTGTTTAACTAATATCCCAACCTTCCATCTGCTATGAGACCCGTTCCCCATTCAGATGATCTTCCTGTACCCACACCTCCAGTAAATAAGGATCTTCTTTCCTCATCAGATGAAGAAATGCCTTCAAAGGAGGATTCTGCCGGGTCAATATCTTTGGAAGATATTGAATCTACATATTCAGGAACAAGTGGCAACGAGCCACACTGGATCACGCAAGAAGACCTGAATGATCTTGCTCGTGATTTGTATCTGTCAAAACAGCAGTCAGAGCTCTTGGCTTCTCGGCTTAAACAGTGGAACCTAGTCCAGGAAGATGTAAGGATCACCAGTTTCAGGAATCGGAACAATGACCTTGCTTCCTTTTTTGACATGGTAAACAAGTTGTGCTACTGCGCAAACATACCTGACTTGTTCACGTCCCTTGGTTTGCCACATAATCCCTTAGACTGGCGTCTTTTCATAGACTCCTCCAAGCGAAGTCTCAAGGCTGTGCTTCTGCACAACGGGAATAAATATCCCAGCATTCCCATTGCACGCTCTGTCCATCTGAAGGAGTCCTATGACAATATGGAGCTTCTTTTAGAAGCTATTAAGTACAGTGAGTACCAATGGAGTCTGTGTGGGGACCTCAAGGCCATTGGTCTTCTTATAGGTATGCAAGTGGGCTTCACAAAGTACTGTTGTTTTCTCTGTCTCTGGGATAGTCGAGCTGTATCCCAGCATTACAAGCAGAAAGACTGGGGGTCAGGAAGCGCTTTTGTTCCTGGAGAACACAGCGTCAAGGGGAATCCTCTGGTGGACAGGAATAAGGTGCTTCTTCCTCCTCTTCACATCAAGCTTGGTTTAATGAAGAATTTCGTGAAGGCGTTGGACAAAAATGGTGCTGCCTTCCAACACTTGTCTACTGTGTTCCCAGATGTTAGTGCTGCTAAGCTCAAAGAGGGCATCTTTGTCGGAACTCAGATCCGAGAAGTGCTGAAGGATACTGATTTTGAGGAGCTTCTTAGTTTAAAGGAACTGAGAGCATGGGAAGCATTCAAGTCAGTCTGTAGTGGCTTCCTTGGTAACACACGTGTACCAGATTACCAAGCCTGTATTGAAAAGTTGCTAAAGTCTTACGAGGATATGGGGTGCTGAATGTCACTCAAGATTAATTTTCTCCATTCCCACCTCAACTTCTTCCCGCCAAACCTTGGAGCAGAGAGTGATGAGCATGGAGAAAGATTCCACAAAGACGTTACGAAGATGGAGAGCAACTATCAAGGCAAATGGAACCCCGGCATGATGGGAGACTTCTGTTGGATGCTCTTGCGTGACATCCCGGAGGCAAAATACACCAGATCTTCTAAGAAAACACACTTTTGACTGTCTGTGGTACTATGAATTGTGTAATTGTGTCATCCAAGTATATTGATTCAATCAGTGTTCTTTATCTATCCTGTTTTATCTGTTATAAGTTACTGCAACTCTTGAAATGTGCACATATATTCTCTGTTTATACTAAAATGAGACTATTTAAAAGCCACAAAACTAGAGGTGATAGAGCAAAAGAATTTATAAATTTGAATTCAGCACACCCAAATTAGCAAAAAACACATATCCCCATTCTTGCCTCAGACCAAAACTTTTATTTTTTTGTAAACTAGTGTTATCAGATGGAAACAAATAATAGACCCAAGAGACTCTACCCAGACCTACATACTTTTAGGGAAGAGCAAGAACAAAATAAAAAAAGAAAAGAAAGATATAGTCAGCAATTCACTGAAAAGAGGGAATTACAGATTTAGCGAAAGATGCTACTACAAGCATCCAAAGATGTGCCATAATTATGAAATATATGGTAAATGTGCGTATTTAGACGGATATGGAGACGAATGCAGAGATCTCCATCCAATAATATGAAAAACCTGAAAGAAGGAAAAGGTTGCAAATTCAAAAAAATTGGCGATATATGCATCCTGCAACCATGAATGAAAGTCAGAAAACTAGGCAAACAGAAAAATGAATGAAAAAATGAAACACAAAAAGAAACCAAAAAACAAGGCGGGCATATACCGCGCTATGCACAAAAGGCCCCTAGATATAATGCCTTTCAACCCAAATATGCACAATTAGAACCCAACTACAAGGAATGCATCTATAATGCCAGGGTCGGTGTAGATATGGGGATAATTACAGGTATACACACAAAAATAAATTTGAAGGCGAAAGAGCAAATATAATAGAAAAGTTGGATATTTTAATGGCAGAATTCCTGGAAATGAAGAAAAGAACATCATATCAGAACAGGAAGGAAGCATGGGAGAATCCATATTATTACCAATATTAAATAATGGGGATGAAACACAAACCATAATAGTGATGAATGCACAGTGTTTAGTTACGAGTAACTCTAAAAGGAAAATAGTTCTTAGAAGAACTAACCCAAATTGAAAAAAAAAAATATATTAAATATAAATGAAACATGCTATTCCCAAGAGACTGGCAATGATGACCAGATAAAGGGTTTCCAAACATATAGATGAGACAGAACAAATAGGAATCAAGGTGGAACCGCAATATATGGAAGAGACATAAATCAAGGAAAAGTCTGTGAAAAATACAGTAACACAGAATGTGAATTGATTGTAGTAGAATTTGAATATGAAAAACTAGTGAATATTGCAGTTTAGACAACCGGCAAATACTAAGGACTTTGACATAATAATAGAAAAAATAGATGATATATGTAGACTGGAATATACTCTTATCCGGAGATTTTAACTTTCCTTTAGTGGATTGGAAGGAACGGATAGATGAAAGTTGTTGTATATATACATATAAAAAAGAGAGTAATACTAGCGCGGAAGATAAGAGGCAATTTGAAAAGCTTCAAGATATGCTATTAAACATAATATGGAACAAATAAACCACATTCCAACAAGAAAGGACAATATCCTAGATTTAGTATTTGAGATTGAGGAGAATTAGGCTAAAGAAATAATAGTGTATAACACGGGAATTTCAGACCACAATATCATAGAATTAACAGTCCATTCCAAAGCAAGTGATCGCAGAGATAATCAAAGCACAAAAAAATGGGAAGGGTATGGAAAATGTAATTTTTATAGCAAGAATATAAAATGGTCAGAAATAAATGAAGAATTTAACAAAGAATAGAAAAATTTATTCGTAAGTGATAATATGCAGGTAATTACGGATATACTGTACAAAATAGTGGAGAAAATTGTTGAGACATATGTACCGAAAAAAACAATAAACATCAGACATGCATACCAAGAGATAGAAGGATCTTATTTCAGAAAAATAGAAAGTGGAAAAAATCTTGCAAAAGAAAATAATGGAAATGATGGAACTAAAAAGTAAGACAGAAAATGCAGAACAAAAGATTATACAATCGAAAGAAAATATAAAAGGGACTTAGAAGAAAGAACACTTCAAAATGTATATAAAAAAAAAATAAACAAAGTACTTTACTCCTATGCAAAAAAAATATGAATAAAGGGAGATTAGAAATAAGCCCTCTAAGAATTGAAGGATGGTTAACGAATAAAAAAAAAGAAATATGCAACATATTGGCAGAAAAATAAAAGAGTGAGTTCAAGCCAAGAATTGCGAATGAAAATACTGAAACAAAAATGAGAGAAGGAAATGTTGGATATCTAATGGATATAGATATGAAGCAGATATTGTGCAGGCTATAAGCGAAATTAGAAATGGAACAGCGGCTGGAACAGATGGAGTTCCAGCGATTTTTTTCAAAACAAAAAACTGCACATACTATTGCGAAACTGCTTGCAGTACTGCTAAGACAAAGTGTAGATATGAGCGAGATATATGTTAAACATAAAATAGGTTATAAAACCCCTATTTTCAAGAGCGGATCAAGACTAGAGGCAAGCAATTATAGACCTGTTAATCTAACATCACATATTATGAAAGTGTATGAAAGGGTAATAAAAAAGAAAATAATGACCCAATTGATAGCCCACTACGAAAACAATTACAAAAATATGATAAATAAAAAAGAGACAGATGAGATCTATCTAGATTTTACAAAAGCCTTTGACAAGGTAGACCATAATATATTGGAGAAAAAAAATGAGAAAGCAAAATATTGTAGGAAAGACATGGAAATGGGTAAAAGAATTTCTGCAAAATAGAAAACAGTTAGTGGATGCAAATGACGAGAAATCAGATGAAGATCAGGTAATATCTAGCGTGTCACAGGGTATAGTATTAGCTGCCCTGCTGTTTGTTATTATGATCTCAGACATAGACTGTGATGTTAAAATCTCTGTAGTGAAAAGTTTCGCTAATGACACAAGAATTAGTAGAGAAAAAACTCGTGATAAAGATAGGAACTCACTACAAAGAGATCTAAACAAAATATATGAATGTGCAGGGAAAAATAGGACGGTATTTAACTCCGATAAATTCGAATTGAGAAACTATGGAAACAGAGAAGGAATGGTATGTACATACAGGGGACCTGATAACGAGACAATCAAAAACAAGGAAGAAATTAAAGACCTTGGTCTAATGATAAACAGGAATATGTTATGCAACGACCAAATATCAACACTGTTAACTAAATGTAAAGCAAAAATGGGAATGATATTCAGAAACTTTAAAACAAGAAAATCTGAACACATGATTGTGCTTTACAAAACTTATGTACGTAGAACACCCGAGTACTGCAATGTGATATGGTACCCAAACTACCAAAAGTATATTGCACAAATAGAGAGTATACAAAGGTCCTATACTGCTAGAAGAGAAGAAGTTAAGGACCTTGACTACTGGGAAAGACTGCAATTTTTAAAACTATACAGTCTAGAAAGAAGAGGAGAACGCTACATGATAATACAAGCATGGAAGCAAATAGAAGGAATTACTGGAAACATCATGGAGCTAAAAATATCAGATAGAGCAAGCCGAGGTAGATTAATAGTGCCCAAAACTATACCAGGAAAACTAAGGAAGGCACACAGGACATTAATCCACTACGCATCAGCATCGATAATGCAGCGAAAATTTGGAAACCATTCTCACTATGAAAAAAATACAAGGTCAATTTAAAGAAAACCATTCTTCAGCTGAAAATGGATATAACGTCACAGACGGGATTCAACTTAGGAACGCTTTCATTGTCCAGAAGGTTCTAGCATAGTTTGCTCAGAGTATCGGACAAGTGTTTTCAATACAATAACTAGAAACATTTCACGAGACTATACTTCACGTCTTGTGACATCGACATAATATCACTGGGACTGTTACCAGGTCATAATGTAGTCTACTCCAAGAAAAACTGCACTTATAAAAGACATAAGTGCATTTCATATATGTCATTGAGGAACAGCCATTGTACATATATTTGCCAAAATAAACATATTTGCAAAAAAAAAAAAAAAGATCAACTCTTTAATATCTCTAGGAGATCGAATGCCTGTTATTGCTCTTGGTTTTCTTTTTTACCATCAAATTTTTTGCTGATGCTTTATTTTTTTTTTTATAAACTTTAGCAGATACCAATGCTGTAACCATGTGGGGGGAGAGAGCCTTACCTTACCTTATTCTATGAATGGGTTCCCCCAGGTCCCTCAGTGTTAGGCACCTCGTATATCCACCAGAGAGTTGCTAATGCATCTTCCGGTGTATTTTGAATCTTTCAGTCGTGGACGGTCTGGGATGCATCTTAGGTTTTTATTGAGCTTATTCTTAAACACATCTACGCTCACTCATGGTATGTTTCTTAGATGAGCGGGCAGTGCACTATCGATGCTGGTGCTTAGTCGATTAATGTCTTGTGTGCCCTCCTTAGTTTTCCTGGTATAGTTTCGGGCACTATTAATGCTTATTCTTTCTGATTTTTTTAGCTCCATGATGTTTTCAGTAATTCCTTCCATTTGCTTCAATGCTTGTATTATCATGCAGCGTTCTTTTCTCCTTACTAGACTGTACAATTTTAAAAATTGCAGTCTTTCCCAGTAGTCAAGGTCCTTAACTTCTTCTATTCTAGCAGTGAAGGACCTTTGACCACTCTCTATTTGTGCAATATACTTTTGGTAGTGTGGGTACCGAATAACATGGCAGTACTCGAGTGTACTACGTACTTAAGTTTTGTAAAGCATAATCATGTGTTCATCTTTTCTTGTTTCAAAATGTCTGAATAGCATTCTGATTTTTGCCTTACATTTAGCCAACAGTGTTGCTATTTGATCGTTGCATAATATATTCCTATTTAACATTACACCAAGGTCTTTAATTGCTTCCTTGTTTGTGGTTGTCTCGTTATAAGGCCCTTTGTATGCATATACAATTCCTTCTCTCTTTCCTTAGTTTGTTGATTCGAATTTACCGGAGTTAAATACCATCCTGTTTATCTCCGCCCGTTGATATATTTTTTTAGATTTCTTTGTAATGAGTTCCTATCTTCATCACGAGTAATTTCTCTACTTATTCTTGTGTCATCGGAGAAACTTCTCAATACAGAGTCTATCATTACAGTCTGTCTGAGATCATAATAAACAGCAGTGTAGCTAATACCGTACCTTGTGGCACGCCAGATATTACCTGAGCTTCATCTGATTTCTCGTCATTTGGAACCACTATCTATTTTTGGTTTTGCATAAATTCTATTACCCATTTTCCTATCTTTCCCATAATATTATGCTTTCTCATTTTTTTCTCTAATGTATTATGGTGTACCTTGTCACAGGCTTTTGCA
>NC_090745.1:66384175-66391675 GCF_036898095.1 Palaemon carinicauda | reverse complement strand
GGTAATTGGGTCATATGTATCCTCATAGGATTTCGGGATAGACACTAATTTAGTAAATATATGTGATATCTCCTGATTATGCAATTTTAACAATAGCTTGTTGTTATTGTTAGGCAACATTAGTAGCATTTCATCATCTTCCTCCAACTTCCAGTCCTTCACGTTGTAATAATAAAACATGTCTTCTTGTGCTTCCTTCAAATTTTTCATTGCCATTGCAAAATTACCTTGAAGTCATCCACATAGATCATAGGATTCATAGGAAGTTTTTATTTCACCTTCCAGCACCATGTCTTCTTACAGATCTGTTAACAAAGTTAAGGGTCCTCTCATAGTATGAGTATGATCAAATATGAGTTAAAATGGAAATATATTGTATATCTCTTTAGTACATCTTTGTATGCAAACAAGAGATGTGCTAGGTACCAATGCCATTCTTTGGGTTGCTCTGCACATATCTTCTTTAACATCTTTTTTAATGTTCAATTGAATTGCTCTACCATCCCATTACACCTGGCATGATGCGGAGTAGACTCAATCATCTTCACAGATAACAGACTGTATACCTCCTTCATCATATCTGGTGTAAACTGGGCTTCCCGGTCAGAAACTACCTCTCTTGGAATTTCAGGTCTTATTAAAAAATTTCAAAAGTGCTTCTTTAACCCTTGAAATATTAAATGAAGACAAAGCCTTTTGATTTAGGGTACCCACTAGCATAATCCATGAACTGAAATTTATCTGGATCCGTTTGACAAACAAGGTTCAAATGGGCCAGCAAGATCCACAGCCGCATGGCTAAGATGCTCCTCTATTGGAGGAATCTTTCCCAGCATTGCTCGACTAATCCTTTCCTTTTCCACAGTTGAATGACATATGACACAGGGATTACAATACATGGATATCGCTTGTAACAGACCAGGCTGAAGAAACTTGTTTAAGATTCTCATAAATTTTACCTATGTCCAAATGTCCTCCCATTATACCTGCATTGGCTAAATCCATAAACAGCTTCACGATACACCTGGGATACAATCAGTTGACTTTTCTGATTACCTTCAACTAGTGATCTCTAATAGAACTTTCTATTCTTTATAATGAATTGGGAGACTTCATTGGACTTATTATGGGTGAACACTCTACCTTCATTAGGACACTTCCTTCCATTTTTCAAGCATTCATCCTCTTTCTGAAGATCATTTTTTTTTTATCTTGACACATCTTGTTGAGTCCAGGCACATTAAGTTTTGACAGTAACATTTTTTCCTTCACTTGACTATGGGTTACTTCAACAGACTTTTCAGATCCTGGTTTTAAAACTTCGGGGGATAACAAGAGATATTGCCAATAATAAGGTCAAACAGTGGACTATTTAGACACGCAGCTATTACTTTATGTGTAAAGTATGGAGTCTCTATCTAGATCTCATCTAGAAATGATACTGGTATTCTAACATGATCTTTCCCTTGCAATTGCTTACTTATATCTCTGACATAGCTTTTTATGGAAGTATTACCATACACCTCAATTCACAAGTCTGCTGCTTCAACAGCTTCAACTAAATATTTAAGTTTTTATCGTTCATCAACACACGTAGTTGATAGTCACGTACAGATATTTAATCCCCTACCCATTCATTTTGTAAAAACTTTTTCATATTAGTGGCAAATTGTTGAGTAGTGTCACATTTTTTAAGTCTAGATCTTCAAAACTTACTTCGCATTCATTCTGGTGTGCATTCAACTCCTTTTTAACAGAAGTTTTTTAACACAATTAAAATCTGCTGCTCCTTCTGTGCATTTCCCTGGAGTGATGATGCTAATCCTATGCTCCAAACCTCAGCTTTCCATTAGGTCACTGCCGCATAAACCGTAAATCACTGTAGATAAGTATCCATGCCGTAACTCTTTTCATCAAAAATTGGAAGCTAGGAAGATGTACTCTAGTCACAGACAACGGTGTTCCTGAGGTCTGTTTTTGTTTTTCTATTTCAAGCACTACCATCACACTTTTAAAGTCTGGTTTCTCTGCCCTATTATCTCTTGCTTCTATTTTCCTATTCTTGCTTCTCTTTCCATTTTGTTTATTTCTTTTTCATTTTCTCATTCTTTTTCTCTCTCGTACACTACTTTTGTGTCTGCCCTTTCTTTTTCCTCTCTTTTCTCCCTGTCTTTTATAAAATTTCCTCGAATATCCCCTTCATAACATAGTTTCCCTACTTTCAACAAGGTCCTTTAATTCTGCGAGCCTAACTTAATTATAGTATAACACCGTAAAATCAAGTTAACTACTCGGGCACTAAATTTTATTGTTTTTAAAGCTCAGAAAATAAGTTCTTTTAGGATTGCAACTTATATACTTTAACAGGTAATAATGACCAAACTCGAGGTGGTCACTGAGTTTAAAAAGAAAAGTCAACAGATAAAATAAATTATAAGATACTTTATACTTAGGGCAAAAAAAAATGGTTTCAAGCAAGTTTTACATGATTATATTACATTATCACTTAAGGGACGCACGACCTTTGCTTGGAATTTTGCATACGCAGATTACTGCATTTTCAGCTAGGAGAACGTCAATATTTAATCTTATTCTTCTTAATGAAAACAATCTGTTTTGTGGCTTAAACGTCCTTTTCTTATATCAATTAAGAGCATCCTGTCCCCTACTCAACTCTTTTCTGACCACTGTCCGTAAATGTTAAATTATCTACAAGAATTCGAGGTATAGATATTTCTATTGATCTCCCATAAACTTCAAGTGCGCCGTTTCCTTTTATCAAGGCTGAAAAGGGTAATGTAATTTCCTTATTCTTTCGATTGTTTTGTAACTAAGAGTTTATGGCGTTTCTCTATATCTATCGTATTTCTTGGTCATCTTTATTCTTACGATTTTCATGTTATTGTTATAGGCCTACTGGAGGATAAAAAGTGTCAGAAACACTAAATAGATATGACTAGTGTAAAATTCTTTCCAGAAAATATGCAAACGATATATTATGCTAGCCCTGACTTACTTATGTTTGGGCATTTGGTACATATAGCGTATATATTTGTAGATTTGAGGAAAGGGGCCCACCACTACTTAGTAAATAACCTTATTGTATGATGATTATGACCATGTGATGGCCAGTGTTGTGGAAAATTACCACTAAAAGCCCTTGCTTATGCATTCTGAAGTTTATTCAACTAATCACTATAAAATAAGATAAAAAATTCTGAACTTCGTATTTTATTTATCTTCCATTTTTATAATTACAATTTTGATAAAAAAGGGGGTAGATTATGTTTAATATGACCCCAAAATAACATTGTTTTAATGGTGCAGAGCCATACCCCTTAATTATGCATCTCGATCCACACTCATCTGTGCTAAATCATGAGAAATCTCAAAAGAATCATAATATATTGAAGAAATTAAAACAAATACGCTTATATGCTGCTACAGGTAGAGCATGGGTCCAACTCAAGACCTACAGATAGAGTAGGTCTGTTCACCTTTGAGCCAAAATTCGACCCAGACCACGCATGACGTAGTTCAGGGGAAAGATAGGTAACATGCTGCCCACTTCCCTTATTAGTCGACAGTAACAGACGAAACTATCAACTCGTTTGTATCAATTAGAGAGACAATACAGTTGGACTATTTTTATACAGAAATTCGATTGCTCTCTCTTATAATATACTGAACTTATAAAAAAAAAAACTCTAGGTACCCATAAATATACCGAAGAATTGTGCAGTTTACGAATGCAACTCAAATTATGACAGAAAAGGAGATCTTATGTTTCATTCCTTCCCTAAACAAAGAAACAAAGAACAAATTTGATGAAATGAGTGTTGCTCATGAATGGACATATGACAAGTGAAGAGAGACACTCTACTCTCCTAAAAGAAAAGTTCAGTGTGTAATGTTAAGGGGATTGTTGGGTCTTGAAAACAGATCGTATATTATGATTTTGACCGTACTATGAAAAAGAATCTCTTGTTGAAAAAAAAAAACAAATGATAAAAAAAAAGAAGGAAAGCGATAGGATTTTCAGTTGTTGTTATGGTAAATGATCTTGATACTACAAATGTTAAGCTGTGTCAAAATTTAGGCATGACAATAAATGAACCTTCTTTTATAAATCCTGCTGTTTCTGAAAGGGCATCCATGTGTTTGCAGATGTTCCACATACAATTAAGTGAGTTAGTAATCATTATATTGACAAGGGCTTCAATTTTGTAACATGTCGAATGTTTTCAGAATCCGCGTATTGAATCAAAATGTGGTAAAGGAGTGGAGGGAAAAGCGTAAACTGAGTGAAATGACAAAATATGTAAGATGACAAAATGAAAAAGTTGACTAGATGAATAAGATGAAAAAATGGGTAAGATGACAAAATAAATACGATGGCAAAGTAAATAATATGAGAAAATGAGTAAGATAACAAAATGAATAATATGACGAAATGAGCAAGATGACAAAATGAGTAAGATGACAAAATAAATAAGATGACAAAATGAATAAGATGACAGTGAGATGGCAATATAAGTAAAATGACAAAAGAAATAAGATGAAAAAATGAGTAAGATGTCAAAATGAGGAAGATGGCAATTAGTAACATGACAAAATTATTGATGTTTTGTATTAAACAACGGTGTAACTTTGTGTAATGCTTTTTTCTTTTTTCTTTTCACCATTCCTCTTATATGTATACCAGTAACTATCTAAGGTAGATTGAATAAAATTTAATACTCTATAACTATATATCTATTTTGTTGTACTTGGTTATAATTATCTTTTTAATAAAATTGTGTTTAAACATCTATGATGTGTATACGACAACCCTCAATTAAATAAAACATTAATCATCCCTTAGATCTTCCTAAGAATAAAATAAAAAAATTAACGGGTATAGCAAAATTCAGGTAAAAAAAAATAAAGGTTCCGCCGGTCAGTTTAACCCGAGTTACGTCATATCAGCGCTAAGCTGCGCTTGAACAGACCTACTTATTCTAACTGTAAGTCTTGGTCCAACTTATACAATTGCTGTCGATTAACAGATTAATACGAAATTTAATTTCGTTAACAGCACGTTACATAAAAGGTTAGGGTTAATAATTAAACCGAATGACAAATCAGAGATTATACAGATTTCTTGACTCTTCGTTTCTTTACAGCAACTCCAACAATAATTGGTATGATGTTTAGACATTTATATTAATGCTTTAATGTCAGAAGCAATTTAAATTCAGAAATGATACTAAGCCTAGACAGTAATATTACCAATTGTGCAATTAAAAACGATACCATGGCTAAAGAGTCTCTTCTACCCTTACCAAGAGGAAAGTAGCCACTGAACAATTACAGTGCAGTAATTAACACCTTGGGTGAAGAGGAATTGTTTGGCACTATCAGTGTTGTGAGGTGTATAAGAACAGAGGAGAATCTGTAAAGAATAGGCCAGACTATTCGGTGTTTGTGTAGGCAAAGGGAAAGAACCGTGATCAGAGAGAAGGATCCAATGAAGTACTGTTTGGCCATTCAATGGACCCCATAACTCTCTAGCGGTAGTATCTCAACAGGCGGCTGGTACCCTGGCCAACCTACTACCTTAATATATACATAATAATTCTCCCCTCGAGAGATTATTTCTACCATTAGTTTCTGGTAAGGTTGTAATAAATAAAACATTCCTTTGATGATCGACTCTACTTAATTTCATAATCACAATTCCATCCCCACACATGAAGCAATAATGTAATATAACCAAGAAACTTGGCGACGCGGAAGAAGGAATTTCTAATTGCCTCCGCCAAGGAGGCATTGTGATCGAGTCAGTTTATTTATTTGTGTCTGTGGACAGCATTAAGTCGAAAGTACTTGACGGATTTTGATGAAATTTTCACCGGAGAAAGGCCTTAAGGCATGGATGACCCAATTAAATTTTGGAGCTGATCCGAATCTACATCAGATCAAGATTGTAGATCCGGAATGGCATTTTTTCGTGTATATGCAGAAAAGGATTACGACTAAACTACTCAGCGGATTTTAAAGAAATTTTCATCACAGACAGATCTTACGACATGGGCGAATCCATCAATCTTTGGAGATAATCTGTATCCGGATCCGGATTCTATATCCAGATTTGCATTTTCTGCCATTTTAAAGATAACTCCAAAACTACTTGACAGATTTAAACAAAATTTTCACATGTGGATCTTAGGTTATGGGTGACCCAATTAAAATTTGGAGATGATATGGGTCCGGATCCGGATTCAAGTTTATTTATTTGTTAGTCTGTGTGTCTGTGGGCAGGATTAAGTCAAAAGTAGTTGACGGATTGTGACACAATTTTCAACACAGATAGATATTAGGTCATGGACAACCTCATTAAAATTTGGCGATGATCAAGATCTGGATCCAGATTCTAGGTCTGGATCGGCATATTTCATCTCTATAATGGCAAAAAATAATCGATGAATTTTGAAAAAAAAATTTCACGAAAAATAGATCTTAGATCATAGACGACCCTATTAAATTTTGGAGATGGTCCACATCCAGATCCGAATTGTAGTTTATTTATTTATTTTTCTGTGTGACTGTGGACAGGATTGTGTAAAAACTACTCGACGGATATTGATTAAATTTTCACCACAGATATATCTTAGGTCATGGACGGCCCCCATTGAATATTGGAGACGATCCAGATCCAGATTCTAGATCCGGATTTGCATTTTTTGCCATTTTAAAGATATCAAAACTAATCGACGGATTTTGACGAGTTTTTCACCACATGTAAATCTCAAGTCATGGACGACACTGAATTTTTTAGATGATCCGGATTTGCTCTTTTCGTCATCTTAAAGATAAAATTTCCATCACCGCCACAGATAGACCTTATGCCATGGACAACTCCATTAACCTTTGGTTGGGTTCAGAAATATCTGATTGCGCCGGTTTCAAGTATTAAACATAGTGATGCCAACAGGATCTTGTTATTTATATCTCAAATAAACTTTTTTTTTTTTTCCAAGAGCAAAAATATTTGTATTTACTATTAGATGTTCGAATGACTTATAGCTTGTCGTTGTGAGACATCATTCTTTTTACAAATAAATCTGCATCCACAACTCTTAAAGTGTTACTGGAACGTTATGAATCCTTTCCTAATGTATAGCATTATCTGTAGCTCTCCTATTGACCAGGAGTTTCTTTAGCGTTACTCGTCAACAACTCAGCCATCTCATTCAAAAAGACGATATATTTTCAAAAGTAGCCAACTTTCATGAACAGGGTTATTTCATTAATTAAAAGAGAGAGAGAGAGAGAGAGAGAGAGAGAGAGAGAGAGAGAGAGAGAGAGAGAGAGAGAGAGATTATGTTGATTTTGTCAACAGGTACAATAAGACAGAGAAACACATGTACTAGAGAGAGAATCAAATAAAGTGCCAGGAAGCTTCTATCGTATATGTTGTGAACGAAACAGTTTTGAGCAAGAAGAATAAGGATGTTG
>NC_090745.1:66366675-66379175 GCF_036898095.1 Palaemon carinicauda | reverse complement strand
AGTTTTCTACTGAAAAAGCAGGGAGATCTGTTGACCACTTGTTTGAGTACTGCGCCAATGTTTACATCAGTAGTACCAATGTAGAGAAGGCGAGGGGCATGTGGCACAGGAAAAGTGAGAGCAGCAGCAGTTGATAGGGCATTATCTGGGTTACAAAAGTCTACTTCTTCAAAGGGTCCCTACTTCAAGTTATTTGGCTTGCCTTTGAGGAAGGTATAGAGGTGGCAGTGATCACTAGTAAAACAGTGACAATAGTTGATCATACCTAAAACTGCTTGCAGTACTTTGACGGTCAAGGCGGGGGAAAATTTGGAATGATTGCCACCTTCTCAGGGAAGGAGTTGATTCCTTCAGGAGTGATGTGGTGCATTAAAAATGATACTTCGTTGGGACCAAAGGTACACTTGTCGTACCATACTACAAAACCGTTCTGTTTTAGATGGTTGAGCACAATAACTAGGTGATGGAGGTGTTCCTCTTTGAAGGAAGAGAACATAGGTATGTCACCCAAGTAACATACATGGAACGGGAGGTCCCCTAAGATGCTGTCTATGAGACGTTGAAAATTGTCCACAGTATTACAAAGGCTAAAACAAGAGTAATTGATGGGTTATGCACCAAAGGAGGGAGCTCATGCCAGTCTTGGGGATGTCTTCTGGGTTCATGAGCACCTGATAATATCCCTTCAGGATGTCGAGCGTAGAGAAAACCTTCACTTTGGATAAGTAGGAGGTCATATCGGTCACATGTTTGGGAGTGGGTTTTTTTATCCGGTTCTGATTGCCTGTTCAGATGCTAGTATTCCTTACACAGACATAGAAATCCACCTTTTTTCAGGACGAAGTGTAAAGGTGACGACCCTGGGCTTGAGGCCTTTTCATAAAGGCCCCCTTTTTCCAATTCGACAGATGTTTGTTTAGCGGCTGCCTAACGTTCCAGTGATAGAAGCCTCTATCTTGTGAACACTGAGGTCCCCGGCATCTTAATATGATGATAAATACCATGTTTTGTGTGAATCGTGGACATTTGGGGAATTTCTTTATGGAAGACTTCCAGGTACGATATAAGTAGGAGAGAGTAAGTATTCGTGGGTGGGCTGAAGTTGTGAGCGAGGTTTAAGGGTCCGGGTTGAAGAGGTGTGGAGAAGTAAGAGTCTGTGTTGACTAAATGTCAGTGAGCAATATCAAACAGAAGGTGGAAATGAGAGAGGAAAGCTGGCACTATGATGTCCGTAACGATATACTTCCAATGATAATTGATGCTTACAAATGATAATGTGAGGGTTTCGTACACATGGCTGGTATCAAAGATTCGTTGGCAGCTACCAGGCGGACATCGGATGGTTTATACAGAGTATGCTGTGTCCTGAAGAGTGATGTTGGTAGATGATAACGACAAGTATCTATGTCTACCAAAAACTGCATGCACCTACCTGCATCAGATTAAAAGAAAAGATTAGTAAAAGGGGACATCACCACCAAAAGCGATGGCCTATTTACACATTTTTTGACCAGTGACAATCCGTTCGCACTTTTCTCTGCAGCAGCCCTGAATATGGAGTGATATTAGCATGACTGCGGCTGATGGTCCTCAGTAAATGACTATATATAGAGGTTGTTGATTGGTGACATATGTGGGTGGATGGTGGCTTGATCACTCATCTGGCATATCACAGGATGAGCTTATGTATCCTACCGCACTCAAGTTATCCTTGGTCGATGTTGAATAGTTATCATCCTCGTCAGTAGTGGAGACGTTGATGGGGACTTGAAAGTGGTCACCAGGTCCTTCACGGGCAAAATATTGACATTGTGTATGGCAGCACGCACAGGTTAGTGTAGGTTCTCTTCCCGAGGAGAGCTGTCTGCAGTAGGTTGCAGGCCAGCGATACTGGACATTTCCCTATGAGCGAGCAAAGCCTTTTGGTCCTCCAACGGTTGTTGAGATAGGTAAAAAAGCTTGGCTATACGGGCGGCTGGCGATGGTGAGAACAGCTCCAGGATGTATGCTTTGAGGGCATCGTACCCTATTGTGGTGTCCCTTTGGTTGTAAATCCAATCTGAGATTTCTGGGAAAGTGACCTCGGGGATCAGCGTGAGAACATAGTCTGCATTGGTGCTTAAGCGAGTCATGTCTTTAATACAAAACTGGACTTATACTCGCTTAAAACAGGCGAATTTCTTTGTACTGGCGAAAAGTGGTAGTTTTATGGGTGTGCCGTTGATAAAACGCCACACCCATGAAAACAGCATCGTCAAACAGTAAGACACAGCAATGATGGGGAAGGCTAAGAGAGCTGGTCGTCTGGCGTTCAGCAATTGTACGAGTGGGCTATTAGGCTATAACTTAGAGGCAGGCTAAATGCAACTAACTTTATTAAAACAGATAATGAGTTTAAATACAAGTGTTTCCGAGCATGAATGTCACAAAAATTCAAACAGACAAATGAATGTAAAGGCAATCTTAAACAGGTACTGGCGAAAAGTGGTATTTTTATGGGTGTGGCGTTGATAAAACGCCACACCCATGAAAACAGCATCGTCAAACAGTAAGACACAGCAATGATGGGGAAGGCTAAGAGAGCTGGTCGTCTGGCGTTCAGCAATTGTACGAGTGGGCTATTAGGCTATAACTTAGAGGCAGGCTAAATGCAACTAACTTTATTAAAACAGATAATGAGTTTAAATACAAGTGTTTCCGAGCATGAATGTCACAAAAATTCAAACAGACAAATGAATGTAAAGGCAATCTTAAACAGGTTCTGATATCAGTGAAGGGAAAAGCGAAGTGTATGTATATATATATATTTATATATATATATATATATATATATATATATATATATATATATATATATATATATATATATATATATATATATATATATATATATATATATATATATATATATATATATATATATATATATATATATATATATATATATATTTATATATATATATATATATATATATATATATATATATATATATATATATATATATATATATATATATATATATATATATATATATATATATATATATATATATATATAAACATTAGAGTGTACAAGCGTATATGAAACACGTGCTGTATAATAGAATCCTTGATTTTTCCTTTTCTAAGATTTGTTACTTGACGAAACTTTAGGATTTGTTTTCATTTGGTAATTTTTTCTTCCAAACATTTTGCTCCTAATTTGCTTTCCTTCACTAAGAGTCCGCAAATTTATCATCCTAACTACATTTTCTAATCTGCATCCCCTTAACATGATTTCCGGCTAATTTCACCATAAAAGAAGTATCTTGTGAAAGGTTGCCGTTTATTGATGTTGATTTTAAAGAGTGTCATCGATCTGATATATCTTATCATATCTTAGCTGGTAAAATAGCAATGAAATTTATGTGCAAAGTGCTTCATAACTTTCTGATAACTTCACTAAATTACACATGGTTTCTAATGAATCGATTCAATAGCCCTTGTCACATATTAAACGTTCTTTACTCTCTCTTCCTGCACCTTTACTCTCTAATTCTTTAATCCTCTATCTTAAAACTGTAAATACAGAAAGCATTTAAATTGAATTTTCAATAAATTTATTCAAGGATTGAAAATGTTTGTGGAGAAAGGCAGATGATAAATGAAATCGCCTACCTCCTGCTGAATTTTCCTTCACCTGTTTCATCATTTCTCTTGACAATCTTTTAAGAGTAGCTTTCAAAATCGGGTTTTCACATTATCATTTTTCCTTTATAGCTACATACTGGTGTTCATCTTCATGAAGAGCATTTTCCTATCTCTTTCTGACGTTCAATTCAGGATTTAGCATGTTTTATGATATCCTTTCATTACGATAATTCAATTCTCTCTCTCTCTCTCTCTCTCTCTCTCTCTCTCTCTCTCTCTCTCTCTCTCTCTCTCTCTCTCTCAAATGAAGAGAATTTAATATCGCTTTTTAGTATTCCCACTATTGAACTGAAAAGTAAGTTGATTAGAAAGAAACATGAAACACACCACCGGAAGAAATTTTAAACGCAACAGACGTTCTCTACCCAAGGAAATGAATATTTCATTTGTAAGAATGTTTTGTCAAGTGTCAGAAATTCAGAGAGAGAGAGAGAGAGAGAGAGAGAGAGAGAGAGAGAGAGAGAGAGAGAGAGAGAGAGAGAGAGAGAGAGAATACTCCACAGTCATAAAAAATGCAAACAGTTCTCAAAAGGTTCCACAAAAGAGTGAAATTTTAACAAAGCATTCGTTGTCATAGGATATCAAACTTTAAAGGTAGATTTCATAATACCAGTCAAAAATATTAATTATAGGGCTATACTGATCTTTTAATATGCAGCACGTTGAAAAGTTTCCTAACCAGCTTTTAGGTACTACCTAGTTTTGAAAAAAGAACGTCTTGGCAACCGATACCTGTCTCAAAATATATTATTTTTATATACTTACTTATTACCTTCCTTCATATCAGTTAATCCCTTTTTAAGTGCAAATTTTTCTGACTAAAAACATAACCTCTGTAGAAGGTAGTTGATTTCCATATCAGACTACTAATATATTTTACCTCTTCCAATTTAGGAAATTACGACAAAATTTAAAATGACAATCAAATGTCAATTTACGAATGCATAATTTTTTACCATATTCCAGTTGCAAAACTCCATATATGATTAATTCGACCAATTTGTTTAATTCGTGGATATGATATGAGAAAAAACATACCAAGTCAGTACATGCTCTAACCTTCACAATTTAACCCTGATTGCAAGGTATCGTAAAAAATCTGCCCATTTCGTTTTTTACGACCATTCTGGAAGAATTGGTGACCGCGAAGAAAGTTTCAAAGGTCCTAGAAAATTTTTTTTACATGGTAGGTCGTAAACCAACCCTAAATATTTGGTGACTATTAAAATAACAAAAACTACTGGTTGCATTATGTTACGCCAGTCAGTGACCAGCTATAGCAGTTGCTAGCTTGTCGTGTTTTACCGTTCGTACACTAGGTTCCTCAGAATTACACGAAAGACTACTGGTGTTCAGATGTATTCCAAAATTTTGAGACAGAATTCAGAAAAAAAGCATCAACTCAGATTTGTTAAACTTTATGTATATGTTGCTCAGGTCTATTACTGTGTAAAGCAGACAGATTTTTGCACAGTGTGTAAAGTTAATGTTCGCTAGTATGTATGAATAAAAATTGTGGAAAATAGTACCCCTCTCTGGAGGTAGTAGGTTGGCCAGGACTCCAGTCACCCATTGCAATACTACCACTAGAGAGTTATGGAGTCCTTTGACTGGCCAGACAGTATTACATTGGAGCATTCTCATTGGTTACGGTTCACTTTCCCCTCACCTACACATAAACTGAATAGTCTGGCAAATTCTTTACAGTTTCTCGTTTCTCCTCATACACCTGGCAACACTGAGATTACCAAGCAATTCTTTTTCACCCAAGGGATTAACTACTGCACTGTAACTGTTCAGTGGCTACTTTCCCCTAGGTAAGGGTAGAAGAGACTGTAGCTATGGTAAACAGCTCTTCTAGGAGAAGGACACTCCAAAATCAAACAAAACCATTGTTCTCTAGTCTTGGTTAGTGCCATAGCCTCTGTACCATGATCTTCCAATATTAGTACAGCGGCATAGCAGACCAATTGTTCAAATTGGTCTAAAAGCACCAAAATTGGCACACATGTAGATTAATATATTCTAAACATTTTTGGATATGGAGGCATTCAAGATTAGCCCTTAGGAAGATATGGCGGCCATTGTTCAAAATGGCCGCCATTTAACATTAGCGTCATTACATAGACTTCATTATGTGTCGTTAGTTTGGTGCTAGATGGGCCAAAATTCCCTTTTTTTACATCAGAATTAACATCAATAAATGTTTAACAGATATTTAGATGAATCTTCTCAAAAATGGCCCCCAAACTGGCCGCCATTTTGTGGAAAAAGTGGACATTTGATGAAGATTTCAATACTCAATGACATAATACCTCTAATAACCAGTACCTGATTTCAGGAACACACTTTAATTGCTCAAGTTTCTTTTTTATTTCAAATTGCTGGCAAAATTGCTAGTCAAAATAATACACAGAGTACGGGAAGTTTACAGTATGGTCAGATTGTAGTTATATAGTCGACCAAAAGCCCAGTCTCTAGGCACAGTACTTGTGTAATCCTGCAGTACATACATGTAATACAATAACGTAGATTTTGCCACACTATGTTAATTATGATTCCGAACTTTTCAAATCTGGTCACCAGAATTATGAATGTCTACAGATCATAATGTTGGTTAGCAAGTTTTCTGTCCCAATCTACTGGCATTCGCCTTCACAGAAACATAGACCAGTGCATTGCAGTGAAGCGTTCTTGCACTTGCAGCGGTTTTTGCAGCCTTTCTTGCATCCGCAAGACACCAGCTCATAGCAGGCCTTGGATGCCTCAGGGAGTGTGGTCCAGAGTGGTGTGTAGAGCCCATCATCACTCCGATGCCAGCCCCAGTCTGTTGGTGGAGGGAGCACGGGCGTTGGTACCAATGCCTGGCCCCAGACATGACCACCCTGAAGGGCAGATCTCTTCACATGCTGCTCCAGAGCAGCGTAGGTTGGCGGGATGTTCTGAACAGAGTTCGTCTTTGCAAAGAGCTGCTTTCTCGCCTTGTTGACGTCCTTGCATTTGCTTGTGCGGTCATACAGGAGTATGACAAACCTCTCGATGACATGCATTGTATCCTCTTGGATGCTTGTGGGTGCATTTGCCAGACTCAGCAGGGCATCAGTGAGTTCTGGCAGCGTGTTCCATGTTGCCCAGGCAGATTTCTTCCCATGTCCGACGAAGGCTGACACAGTATCACACCCTGTGATGGCATGAAACATTGGAAGAGCACATGCCTTCTCTGGACCAAGGGAGGAAGCTATTTCATGGGCTGCAATGTAGCGGTAGTTCTTGCCTGTCCCAAAGGCTACCCAGAGTTCGTCTCCAGCTGGTAGTTTCTGGACTACCATCACTGCTAGGACCACGACGTCACTGTCTACTGTTCGAACCTGTATCTGGTGGTGACCATGTTGTGCAGCATGTGCTACATGTAGCATCATGCGGGTGTCTGCCTCTTCTTGGTTGCATGGTGCGAGTGAGTTGACATCCTCTTGCTGTGGAACACAGATCACCTGCTCCCCATCAGTGACGACCAGTTCCTTGCCTTCTTCTTGAAAGGACTCTGCAAGCATGGTGGAGAGGTAGCTGAAGAGCTCCACTTTGTTGCTATCAACTCGCAGGAAACTTTGCCAATTTCCTGGTATGACTGCTGAGTCGACAACACGCCGACGTACTCCCTTTCCACGCTGTTCTCTGGTTGATGCCTTCAGGGAATCTGCTCTGTAGCTGTCCCACACAAGGTCAAGACGTGATACATGTTGGAAACGTTGTACAACGTATGGGATGAACACTTGCTGTGCATATTCCTCGAACGTGTTGGCAGTACCGGGCTTCAACATCTGTACGATTACTGCTCCATCGAGGACAACAGCAGTGACAGTAGGAGCTTCAAACTGAGGCTCAGCATGGCCTTCAAGGCACACCAGCAAGTCACTCTTGCTCCCTAGGTACAGTCTCCCTCCGTCAGATAAAGCTGGAGGGCATTGCTGATTTTCATGCCTGAAGAACTCTTCTAGATTCCCATCACGGGTCTGGCAGCCGATATATAATCGTGCGAAGAGCGCAACATCATTCTTCAGAGATTTGACCTGTTCTTTTCCTTTGGGTATATTGGGTCCTCTCTTGGTCGCAAACAGTGGTAGCTTGTTCCGGTGGATTGCCACCTCAATGGACTTGGTTCTGTCCACGATGCATTCCTTTGAGAATGCTTCAAACTGGTCTTGGCCAATCTGCTTGGCGTTACGGACTGTTTCTATGACTGCAGGGTCTGCGATCTCCTTTGTGTCGAGCACCAGCAAGTCCTGACTGTCCTCCTCGAAAGGGTTGCCCAGCTCTTCAATGACGGCCACGAGTGAGCGCACATCTCTGGCAAAAGTGTTCTGCACACTTGGTGTCTCTTCGTGGTGACGTGTCTCCTCTTGATCGTGTGGATGCAGATTGAAGTCGTCAAATTCCACAATCACTCTAGCAACCTCCGGTCCGGCAACCATCCAGCGCCTCAGTGCAGTTGGATTGTCTGTGAGGCCGATGGCTCCTCCATCACCCTTGACATACGCGTTGTTCTGCTCATGTCCTTGGTCAAGAGGGATTGCTGAAAAGATCCTCTTGGTCTTCTGGACTGTGAAGTGTCCCTTGCTAAACTCTGTGAAGACGTCTGGATGTTTGTTTGCCAGTTCTGCCATGTCCCGTAGATGCACTGGTATCCATCGGGCATAGTTCGTGTGGTCTAGTGCGAAGAACCACGGAGCCAGTTCTGTCAGAGCATCCACGTACATGCTAAAATTGGCTTCTCTCAGAGATCGCACGTAGATCAGAGTGGACAGCTCCAGTGCCAAGACTGTTGACCAGTACTGAAACTGCGGATAACTCTGTTCTCTCTGACTGCACCAGTCTTCGAAGCTTTCAGGGTGCTCATCATCTTCTGTATTGGTGGTGCTGTACTTGTCATAGGCACGCCGTTGGAGATTATACAACGCAGCCAGTTGGAACTTCTTTGCCATGGCTGCAGTCTGGAACAACGCGTCTCTGATGTCAGGTGGTGCTGCTGCTGCCTCACCTGCAAAGACACAAAACACCACCATGTTACCACAAGTTACTACTACAAGCACCATGACTATCAACACTATACTATTACTGCAGCCGCCGTCACTGCCACCAACGCTGCCGCTGCAAAGTAAAATTCATTTTCTTGTGAAATGGTAGCCAAATTATTTGGTAAGCACAGAAGTATGTGTAATTGTACAATACTTATCACCTCTAGCACACTTATCACCTTTAGCATCCACAAAAAGATAAATTATGGTACATATTCAATGACGCTAACGGTAAATAGCGGCCATTTTGAAAAATGGCCGCCAAATGTGCTACGGGGAGAATCTTGAATGCCTCCATATCCAAAATTGTTCAGAATGTATTAATCCACATGTGTGCCAATTTTGGTGCTTTTAGAACAATTTGAACAATTGGTTTCATATTTCTTACTATGCCGCTGGGCTATATCTTGGGTTAGAGTTTTCTTGCTTGCGGGTACACTCGGGCACACTATTCTTTATAATTTATCTTCCTCTTGTTTTGTTAAAGTTTTTATAGTTTATATAGTAAATATTTATCTTAATGTGGTTACATTCCCTGAAATATTCTGTTTTTCGTTGTTTCCCTTCCTCGCTGGGCTATTTACTCTGTTGGGGGCCCCTAAGCTTATGGCATCTAGCTTTTCCAGCTAAGGACGTAGCTTAATAATAATAATAATAATAATAATAATAATAATAATAATAATAATAATAATAATAATAATGCAATAGCTCTTTTCCCCCAGTCACCTAAGGATACACCAATAATAAAAAAAAAGGAAATACACAAAATTTAGAATGAACATCGCAAACTGGTGTGCATTTCTTTATCTACTTGTCTAGCTTCTTTGATGGATTTTTTTTTTTTTTTTTTTTTTTTTTTTATAGATTTTGAGATGACCCTACTGTATAATCATCAGTTACAAATGTTTACCTACATCGTGCAGTTCGCCTTAGTAAAGCTGCTTGAAAATCCTGGAAGTAATGTTGTATCTGCTGATATAAAAGCCATGCTGACAAGTCATTCAGAAATTGCAAGATATTTTGATTTCCAGTATAGACAATAAAGGTATTTTCCATGAAACAAGAGCTGCATTGTGTCCTCCAGCATCAATCATTCTGTAGAAAATAATAGAAGGCCTTTTCATAAATGATTCTTTACTATTAAGTCTAATATTTCAATTCCACGTTTCATTGCATTGCAGTTCAAAATAATTTCTGTTCTGAAGGTTTTTTCTTCGTGTATCCTATTGTCATAATGCATTGTGCTTAATAAACTTCATACCCTATTGATATTTTGGACAAAGCTATATGCCATTATTTGATGGTTATTGATGAAGCCAAACGTTGATGAATGATATTGATTGACGATAACGAGATGCCTCGAAAAATAGTGATAATTTACTTTTGTTCTTCCTTAGCGTTCCCAGTATGTCATTATTTATTCTATGGACCTCTATGGTAGGTTCAACATCTGTGCAATTGTTATTGCATGTAATGTTTCTTCTTTGGTTGGCAATAGTTGCTATTATCTTACCAACTACTTTTCTGGCATTTTTGTTGTTTTTAATCCCCAGGAGCTTTCACTGTATAACTTTGTTTTCTTGGAATATATTTATGCCATATATATCAAGTTTCGATGGCATTTATTATTTGAAAGAACTTCTTCCTCAGTATGAAACTAGAGATTCATCCATAGTCACCCATTGACAAGCTCAATAATTTGTTTGGCATGTGTCAATTAACTTCTCGCAAACTTTATGTACAGTAGCTAACTTTCCCGTCCCCATTCTCTTTTTTGCTATGTACTGGTTAACATGTCATCAAATCTTATTCCCCTCTTTGTTTATTTAAATATTTTACAACTCATTAACGCCGGATAAATTGGTTGGTCTATCTTTGTATTAGATAGTTTACTAACTGTTCTCTTTATATCCTTGTTCACTCCAGCTTTGAATTGCAGACCTATCCACACCACCAATTCAACTTAATCAACCCTCTTACATACTTCATATAAAGAGCAACATCTTTTCATGTCTTATTTGTAGAATAAGCCCACTATATCATCTGTACACAAGAAACTGATAGTAGCAGATGCAGTATGAGTAAGTACAGTTTCGTGTACATTTCCACATTCCCAAAGAACATTTGGTGTAACATTCTGACTTCCTTTGAAAGACTTAGTAAAGCACAGTGTGCATCTGTCTTTCTCTACCACAGTATTGACATCTTCATTGTTATGATTGACAAAATCAACACCCTACCGCAAATGTTTCATAACCACTCGTATACTGTCCCGGTGTACCGGTTTGAAATTACCCCCTCCAAATCTTACCCCCAGGTAATTTGAAACCGGATTCAAACTACCGGGGGGTAACTTGATACCGGTTTCAAGCTACCCCCGAGGGTAATTTGAAACCGGTTTTATGCTACCCCCCTGGTTTCAAATTACCCCCCTCGTTTTTGCGCAGGATCTCATCATTTATGAATATTAATAAATTGCTTTTGATCAGGGTCAACACAATCATTAGGTAATATGTATATACATGTACTGTTTCACCTATTGGTATCGTTTATTAATACCCAGCCTTTATCCATCTTATGTTTATATCTTAGCTAATAAATGTCGGATATTCCATTATCAGTCATGGGCGCATATTTGACCGAGACAGGAAGACGAGGTGAAATTTGATTTTGACGGTTATTTTTTCCATTATTTGAAATATTTCATAATTATATTGCAAGCAAATATTATATAAGGTATAATAAACATATTGATCATAAGTATATATGTATACATACATATGCATATATGTATATATATATATATATATATATATATACATATATATATATATATATATATATACATATAATACATATATATGTATTTGTATGTATGTTGTAAATACTATATCATTCATGATATCTGTAAATAATTGACACTTTTAATAAAGCAAGATTGTAAGCAATTATAACAGTTTTAATAAAACATGGTACAGTACATGCTGTTTGCTTCTGTACTTACATTGGTTGTTTGTATACGAAAACACCTGGACTACGGTAAAGTCGTTACACTTTATAGCCCTCTATGGATTGCATTGAACACAGCTTTTGTTAATCTCACAACTGTTGTTACTGATTTTAGACTAAGGGCAGGCAGCTGTGTGTTATCATGGGCTAAATCAAATCCTATTTAAACCATCTTCCAGAATAGTAAGTGATGGATTCGTGTATGGATTTTTTTTCTCTGTTGTTGATCTCGAAATGGAAAATTATTGAAAAACGGTGTCATAAAATGTTTAAGAATTTTACCTGAAATGTATCATAAAGAAAAAAAGACCTCGCCACATGGTCACCTGTACATTTCCATGCGGTTTATATAACACTTCTGCCCCTTTGTCATAGCTCCATTCTTTCTTATTACTCATTTCATCAAATGACAAAACAGCAATACCTAGTAATCGAGACTTCATACCATCTTTAATGTCCTCTGGTTTGAAATGAATCGAGCTAACAGTAGCTTACACAACGTTAATTCTGTCTGCACGACGACATGCATGTTGGTAATTTATATTTGAGCTTTTATTTTTTACGTGCATAGCATCCAAATACTACGAAGTTACTATGCATTATCAGTGACAGAATAAATGAATAAACAAAGAGATATATGGACACAAAGAGTTCAATTGTTATATTGCATCTATGGGTATAGTCAAACTATTTTAAGAGCAAACTCGGAGCCCAATAGTGGCATTGCCA